>NC_084976.1:16432734-16652734 GCF_963691925.1 Scomber scombrus | reverse complement strand
TATTTTACTGTAACACGGCTTACATAAAACCCGGTTGGTTCACATTTGCCCAATTAAGAGATTGAAAGCCAGCAAGAAATCCTGCAGATTTGAAGCAGTTAGCCATAAAACCTCCACAATCAACTAACCTTTCATAAAGACAAATAATCCCTGTTAAGGCTCTGCTTCAAATCGCTTACACACAAACATACAGTAGGCAAACATTTGGACACCCCTTCATATTATGTTCAAGCTTTTGACACACATGTGAAACTCACACATACAAGTTTACATTCACACACCTCTGCTGGCAGTCAATCAAGAGAAGAAAGCTTGTGTGTGTGTGTATTTCTGTCTGTGTGTGTGTTATGTGTGTTGTGTCTGTGCTTGTGTGCAGAGTATAAGGAACAGTTTCTTGGACAAATCCCGTCTAAATAATCATCCTATCCTGGCCGTCCAGATACCAACACTGTGTCCCATGTGGCTTCATTACTGTTGCTGCTAATTAAGCAGCTCCAAATAAACACCATCTTCTGCCTTCATTAACACAAACACAGCAGCAGCATCACATGCCTAAACTGGATATATTTGTTGATGCTGACATGGATAAGTATGGAAATATATACCCTTAATAGTGTAGAAAGTTAACACTAAATAATATGTTGTATGTACTATTCCTTGTATTCCCAGCTGTTTACGTTCACCATTTGTTTTCTGTTTTACCTTTTAGTAATCTATGCTTAGAATAAAGATGCCAGATTTTCATTTGTTTATTCAAACTTGTTGAATACTTATCTATATATTATAGAGGTAAGCGATTTTAGATATCAGCAAGATATAGCAATATTAGAATATCGATTTTCCTATGCGTCAAACACTCTTCTCATCTGGAATACATGACCATTAATGGTGGATAGCAATGGCAAGTCATATCTGAACTGGTCAATTTGGGCAGTGGGAAATTGTAATTTGTAGAGCGAATGATTGATCACAAAAAAATCATTCGCTACTGCAATTTGCCCTACCCAAGTTACATCAGCATCAGACTGGTATTTTCAGAGATATGGCAGCAAAGAAATGTATGTACAAACAGAAACACCCTCAATCCCAACATGTCCACAGTTGTATAGGCATAAGCACTTGAACTGTGCCAACATTACTGACTCATATTAGTGGATAAAGCTGTCATATACCCATTCATTAACTTCATGACCAATAACTCACCATATGGATAATGGGAGAGTCACAATATAACCACCCCCTCGACTGCATCATGGAGAACATTGGATAGTGATGTGATTTATCAGTAACCAGCGAGAGGGCAAACAACAACTGAAGATCTGGTTTAATTAATTTGAGTCTGCAGTCAGTGTGTAATTACAAAAGAGCTGAGTGTGGACAAATCATTGAATTGGGGTGAATTACACCAGAATTGTTCGAGTAAAATGCATCGAAGTCTTTTAAGGACAAGATACATGCCTTAAACCTAACAATTTGTGTCAGTGCACACACACACTGTACATCTTTCAATATTCATACACAGTCTACACAACAACGTGTGTGTGTGTGTCTGTGTGTGTGTGTGTGTGTGTGTGTGTGTGTGTGTGTGTGTGTGTGTGTGTGTGTGTGTGTGTGTGTGTGTGTCTGTGTGTGTGTGTGTGTGTGTGTGTGTGTGTGTGTGTGTGTGTTTGTGTGAAATATAATGAGCTGGAGATGAAACGTAATTGTATGCCGAAATCTCAGCACTTCAATTTATTCCTCCATTATGGCTAGAGAGTTCAAGACAGTGCAGAGAGAAAAAAGCCTTTGATTACGAAGCTGTTAAAAACTAGAACACAATGTAAACAACAGCAGACCGCTACACTGAACTTGTACGTTCTTTCATCAAAAACAGAATTGATCCTAGATTTGCATACAAAGATATTTGGCAACAGAATGCTTGGGATGTGCAAATGTTTGAGGCATTTGTTTGAAGACTGCAGTGTTGTTTAAATTCACAGAGTTTTGCTTTCACAAAGTGAGGATGATAATGTCAGAGGAGCTGTAGAGTAAGAGAAAAGCTGTGATAAAAATGCTTCATAACCCTGTGACTCAAGGACAACCCTCTCTCCTCCTGTTAACCTTCAAATCCCAATCTTTGCCCACATTTTCCCATTTCCAGCAGTTTACCCTTGAACACCATCTAAGGTAAGAAATAGTTGTATTAGTATTATTTTGCAGTCACAAAAGACCAGACGGTGTTGAAAATAAAGGGGGGAGACATTATTGTGCAAAGGTTGAAGTTAAAGCATGAGCATTGCTGCTTCACATTTGTGAAACGGAAAAACATAAATGAATCTGTGTTTTCACTACATGGTACTAGCTCAACTTAACTCGACTCTACTGGCTTTTGTCAGCAGCCATGTAATTGTCTGTACTTCATTTTATACAGCAGTTAATACCTCCTCAATGCAGCTGGTCGTCATAGCGATTCTGTGTGAAACTGCCTTGACTTCATCTCCAACGCAACAAACATAGAACAGTAAAGGATATCGAAGGGATTGTGTTATAGATTCTTGGTATGTGGCTGTTTGTCACAGCAAGGAGACACATTTTTTTCAGGAGAGGCTGAAAGCAGCAAGACAAAAAACCCACAAGTTTGGGAAATCCTACTGTACATCAGAGCTCATAAGACAAGACTGTAGTTGCTCAAAGGCGACGTAAGAGGGCTAACTAACTTGGTAACTAATGTTAGAATATGTGTTTAGAGTCACAGTCACTATATGAATTAAGTCCAGTGTTACAAAGTATTTATTTAACTTTAGTTATCATTGTTAAAATGTGTATGCTGTGTATGTGTATTTCCGATCTATCACTCTGCAAAGTGCCTAGACACAAACTTCTGTGTGTAATTGGTCATTGCACTGTGGAAGATTGTGACAAGCTCCAAGTACAAAAATGTTGGCCATCTTTTCAGAGTAAGCATAACAACTGTGTGCCAATGTGTGCAAGAGTATAGTGCTGTTACAAAGAGGCTAATGGTATCAGAACAAATGTGTTTCAGACCAGGAGAAGTAAGAAGAAATGGCTGCCTATACTGACAATACCCATACCCATCATGGCACCACATTACTACCACCGTGGCTATTTCAACTGTAAAAAAGTTGGCCCTCCATCATCCTTCAAGGTGTTGTAGATAGAAAGGGACTTTTCTGGAATGCGATTGTAGGACTGCCTTGTAGTTTGCATCATGCTCGGGTTTTGAGACTGTCCACATTGCGGGGGTTGGCCAGCCATGGCAACCATTTTCCCCTCTTATACCAGGAACACTGGTAGCGAGAATGCTGGCTACTTCATGCCTATACCTTGCAGAGCTGGCTCTAAAAAACATTTCCTGACACTGAATAGCTGACAGCAGAGCAGCAGATCTACAACAAGAAAATCTGCAGAGCATGAGTAGTGGTTGAAAATGCTTTTGGTAGACTGAAGGGTTGCCTCATGAAAAGAAATGACTGTGATGTCAAACTGGTGAAATCTATGGTGCTGACTTGCTGTGCTCCACATTACCTTTCCGGGAGTCCTTTGGAGAGGCCTTTGACAATGAGTGGGATGCACCTGCAGCAGCAGGGCCTGAGGTGGCACTGTCTCAGGGTGTAGAGCAGTAGGCCAGGGATGTACAAGAGGATCTGGTGCACTGCTTGAATAGCTAAATATGAATTTTGTCTTTCCTGTCATGTGTATTGAACACATATTGTAAATTGTATTGAACATAAATAAATCATTTGTGCTGTCTTCCCACATTTAGGTATTTGTCAAACTGTTTTTTAAAGGTTAAATGCTAAATCTCTTGAAATGGGAAACCATGATGAAAATGCATGAGCAACAAGTTATAAAACTGTTTATTTAACAAAGAAGTGTGCAAATAAAAAATCACATAAATAGAATAATACAATGCTTGAAAGGTGAACAAATCAGTGAAACACAGCAAACTATGTAAGTTTAAATGTAGTGCAAATACAAATTAGTGCAAAGTAATAACTATATGCATAAGAAATAAGGGGTCTACTACAGGGGCGGAGAATGTGGGTCTAGTTCTGGGTTGGAGGAACCAGGTCACCCTAGCCTCTCAACGCCTGCTCAAGCTGTCTCAGCATACCAAGGAAGGCTTGATTGAAGGCTGCAGTTTCAGCATTCTCCCTCCTTTTCAAGGCTGCTTCCAGCTCCCTTGCTCGCACTGCATTATCAATGGCCATCTGGAAATATACACGCTGTGCCCAGTTCAGCTCCTGCTGTGCCCGGTTCAGTTCTTGCTGTACCCGGTATAGCTCCTGCTGCTCCACATCTGTCACTTGCATCTCCCTCAGGACTATCAGCTGCTCATGTTCCCATTTCGTCTTGCCTGGACAATAATGAAAAAAAAACAAAGGTAGTTAAAGCATGTTTATCAATTCTTTTTTGGTAAATATCTATGTTTGGAGCAAGAAACAATTCACTTTTTAATCAAAGCATTGTTATGCAAGTATATTATGTTCATTTACCAAATGAACTGCATTGAAGTTTTGCCTAAGAACAACCAATGTACCATTGAGAAATGATGTTGTTATCTCAATATTAATACAAACAACTGTAAGTATAATTACATAATCATATTATATAATATTCTGGTGCACATGATTATATACGATGGTATGATTTTATTCTTACATATACTATACTATACCACTATGTCACATTGTTTGTCACTATATTTGAGATAATATTCTTGCTTAACTTATTCAAGTGCAGCACTAGATGCGGGTACAGTATCTGTACCACTATTGCCCGTAATTGGAGTTTGAGTTGAATTGCTCTTTAATTGATCTTATTGTAAAAGTAAAATGGTGCACTTCCAGGTGTTTTGCCTTGCCTTCCTACTGTTACTACATGCTGCTGGTGCCAGTGTTGATGCTGCTGCTCATACCAATGGGACTTCATTGCTAAGGGAAGAGGTCATTGAACCCTTCTGTCTTATCAAAACAGATTATACAAATGACTTTAATACACTGCTACAACACAAAATGAAATACCAACAAAGCATTTATTGGCAACATTTTAGAAGTGAGCTTTCCATTAGCCAACCAAATGAAGAAAACAAAGAGAAAACAAAACTTTCAAGTAGAATACAGAGTTAACATAAAAAAACAACTTACCATCCTGTATCAGGGACTTCTACAAAGCCAAGGATTGCCTTCCCTACCATTACTTGCTGGTGTATGACCATATAGCATCCATCCACTTCCAACTCTTTCTGTTTGGTAGTCATTTTTAAGTGTTTTTTTTGTTGTTGTTTTTTTACACTTTTCCCCACACTAGAATGTCTTTTGGTAGCCATGTATGGCCAATAGAGACTTCTTAAAATTTCTTAGGTACTGTCTATAGCTTTTGCCCATGGAAAAACCAAACAGAACAGTTCCAAGCAGGTTGAGAGTTGAGTTGAGTCGAGCCATGCCACATGATTAAAGCAGCTTTAGAGGTTTAAGATAATCTGAGTTTTAATATGGATGTCACAAACTAACAAATTAGCATCTTGCATTAACATTTGCAATGTTAATGAGTGTTGATTTTATGGTGACAATTATATCAGGGTTGACAAGTTGATTGGAGTGTTGTTTGTTCCCTCAGTTGATATGTTCTGTAGCTCAGGAGCAAATGTTCAAAACTAGTTGAAGGACTTAAATTAACTCTGATGGGTGTTTACACTTATATGAATACTATGCATCTTATATTTTTCAACACTAAATAATATGAATACGCTGCAGCTCAAATGATGAGCTAGTTACATGCACATAAAACAGGCTTAAGTTGATGTTCTCCCCAGGCCTCCTGAAACTTCTTGAAACCTCAAAAGCATATTTTGACATTTTGATTTGAGTCTGATTTTCATCACCACTGCTTGTCACACTGTGGGGGGAAAGAGTGTTTTCAACTGTCCAGCTCCAGTAGAAGAAGCACATTTCATGCAGCATAGCCTTTTTAAAAATGTGTTTCTCATTAAGAATCCTATATTTAACCCTTTATTAAGAACCCTATATATATGTCTATTAACATGTTTTTGGGGCACTGATTTTGAGGTTTTCTTTTGAAATGAATGTGAGCGAATCACAGTTGTTGGAGAGAAAATCAAAAAACGTCTTGTGGTGACATACTTATGTGAAATGTGCTGCGCTTAACAAACAGAAAATGTAAAAGAAAATAAAACTGTTGCTTTTTGTTTGTGCTTTGGAAGACAATATAACATCAGGATGTGACACTCCATTAGAAATTCATAAATAAGACTTAACTAGTGCAAAGTGTCACTTCCAGCATATCAGCATATTGCCACAGTATTTCTGAATGAGCGAGGACTATAATTACTCACTCATTCACAATAGTAGAATGACTAATGCTGCCACACACAGCATCACGCCGTGTTACATATTGGCTTCATAAAATCTAATTGACATCAAGTCAATTACAGTCATTACAGTTCCCTATATACTGTAAATTTATACACAAAGGGCCTCTTTATATAATAAAAATCCTTGAAATCTTTACCAGACTTTGCAAGATTGAGACTTCAGATTGGATAATATAACACTGACCTTTTGGACAGATATCTTAGAAGCAGTACAAAACAAAACAAATTACAATCGCACTAAATTAGTTATTGAGATTTTTTTTAATTTACACATTTCCCCAAGATCTGACTTGGCATCCAAAGCAAAATCATATCTAATCTAAAAAAAACACAGTACAAAGCCTGATTGTGTTTTAATTTTGGTAAGACCAAAAGCAAACCAAACTATGAATCAGAACTACTCTCAAACTCATGTCAAAATTATTTTTACAGTACATAAGAAACCTTCAAAAAATGTTGGCATGTATCCAAATCCACACTGCATGGAGGTTTGAATATCTCTCCAATAAAACCACATGTAATGAAATTCTTTGAGGCGGGGAAACCACCAAACTCCCTACTTGAAGCTAGGTGAAACACTGAGGCTACAAATGAAACACAGATAAAATGCTTCCCCATTTAGTCTCATACAAAGTCATTTCCCTCCTACATCACACAACTCATCAAGTGCTGAATGACATTTCCCCTGGGCCAACTGTTATACATGGTCTGCTTTATGCACACACACACACACATATGAACACATGCCATCTTGTCCATCTAAGCTAAGCTTACTCTCTCTGGCTAACGCCCACTTGTGCCCTTTAATATTCTAAGGCAAGTCAAACTATTTTGGCATTTAACTCTGCCTGCATGTCTCCAAAGCACATCACAACAGCTGTAAACTGCTCTGATTGTAACCTTATATGTGACATAATTATCTTTGAGTTTAAATTAAATTTTTCTTTCTGTCTTTCTGAAAGTGGCCTTTGCAGCCAGCAGGGGTTGCATCACCCTTTGCCTTCATGTTACATGTTTCACAAACAACAAACATTGTGGTTAATCTATTAGAATCATCAAGGAAAATAATGATTGTGATGAAATGCAGACACTGTGTTTCACTAAGAGCTGTTTCGTTTTTTCCAAAGTACTGTTCTAGATATTTTTGCAATATGTTTCTCCTGATCTCTATAAACGGATATCTGCATATGAATGCAGGCACTATGACGACATTTTGATACTGGAAGCTTTCTAGTTTCCATTTGTAATACAGTACAAAGAGTATTGACCAGTATTTGAGTGGGCTTTGGTTGCATGCAGGTAAACAGTCCATGTGGAGAGCAAAAGCGGCAGACAAAGTTGACAGAGTGCAATGTTGGACCCACTGACTATCATTTGGATGATTTTGCTTCTTAGTAACCTTTTTTAATTTAATTTTACTGCATTCACATGCATATATTTATTCATACAGATGTGCCGAAATGTCGTCTGGACTATCTTAAGTTGCTAATCGGATTGTAAACAACGACCAGTGCACGGAAGAGGAAGCCTTGGCCTGGATATCCGTTATCTGGATAGCTGCTGGCTAAACCGGAAGCCCCAAAATATTGGCCATTTCCCCCACAGGCTAAATTGTTGTAAGACAGATAGCCAATGGTTTCCTAGATTGTGTTTGTCGAAATCCAATATACACCAAACTGCTGAAGCTGACTAGAAAGCAGAAAAGTTATTGACTGGCTGTGAGGCTCTGATGCAAATAAGGTGTTGCACTGAATAACCTGATTGCCCAAAAACGCAAGCGCTGTCCTCAGGCTACAAAATGTTCTTTCAATCATTTATATAGTGGTACAAAATCTGTTACTGCTGTATGATTATGATATAATTTTATACCAAGTCACATACAACAGCAAAAATATTCTCAGATGATGACTGGGAGAAAAAAACAATTGTACTTCAGCGCTTTCAGCAAGCAGGTGACAATATTGATTCCGAGCCTACAAAAAAAAAATAGAAGTGATGAACTCGTGAGTCTGAGTCACTGTGCTGTCCTTCCCGCGATGAATATGCTACATACTGTATACTGCAAGAGGGAAAGGTCAGTTTTTAGACATGACCGGAGGATTTCTAGAGTATGTGATTCAGCAAGGAAACCTTAAAGAATAAGCTTTCAGATATATCACAAAACAGGAAAAAACTGCCATTCTCACTACCACAGATAGTTATTCTACCATTAAAAAGCCAAGAGATGTAAAGGCCTGTGGTTGAGTAGAGCTAATTGTTTCCACAGGGAGGGATGAGATAAGAGCCCAATAATACAGCATGTTGCATTGGCCAGAACACTAACATGGACCGTGATCCGGTGCAGCTCTAACCGGCAACTACCACGGATTGAGGCTGAAGCCAATGTGAAAGTACCTTAAAGGGATAGTTCGGATTTTTTTAAGTGGGGTTGTATGAGGTGGTTATCCATAGTCAGTATTACCTGCAGTTTATAGGTGTTAGCAAACCCCCCAGTTTGGAGAGGCACACAGGAGTAGCAGCACAGCTAACAGCTAAGCAATGTACTGCTGTGAATGGGTCAAACAGCAAAATGTATTTTAGCCATTTAAATAAAGGCCCATCTAAAAAAAAAAAATAGAAGAGAATATTTTAAATATAGAATACACTTAAACTGATATTGATTTTTAATTTTGGGTGTTAAATATGTTTTACTGCTTCCATGCCAATGCTCTTGCCTGCTCCTGGGAAAGGGGGCACCAACCCAAATCTACTGCAAGTAATACACTGACTACAGATAAGTACCTCATACATTTTTTGACTTATAGTAGGTTTTGATGTATTGTGTGGATGATCATTGACAGCTGTAACTGACAGTTTGTTCACCTGCTGCTCCAAGACTCGCACCGATATAAGTTGAATTACTATGATGCATCACTCAGTGTTCCTTTTGGTCCAAGGTAATGAAGCAGGTTTCCAGAGCATGAAAGGCACTTCCTACGTGCAAAGTACTGGCTCAAAAAAACAGCAAAGATGAAGCCAAACTAAAGCAGCAACTCTAGGCTTCAAACGAGCTTCAATGTAAACCAATGGATGATGTCACACCTTGTTACGTATATCATAGACATCTTTATATACAGTCTATGGTGTAGCTCTGCTTGCATTTGTATGATCCACTGGTTGAGTTTTCAGTTCGATACAAGCAGCCACATGCCGCAGATCTATTTCAAGGTTCTTGACGAGAGGAAGCGTGGTATCATTTATTTCTCAGTCCACCCTTTTCACATTCTCTTCCTGATCTCAGTCATCTAGTAGGCAGTTCATCCCTCTCTCTCTCTCCCTCTCACCCTTTTCGTTCCTCAGACCCATGGAGATGGATAGACAGCGTGTGTGAGAGTCCTTGGCTGAACTGTAAAAGTGCTGATGTGGCGCCAAGCTCTCTAACAGCATGATGACGCCTCTATCTGTCTCTCCATGATGCACTCGCTCTCACACAAACACAGGTGCATATACAGATTGGTGTTTGCACAAAAACATGCACACTCACATATTAACGTGGGGCTGAACATATACACATGAATGTGAAAGCTTGCACGCAGGTATACAGTATCTGCACCAAGATTTATGTGCTGGCACATGCAAATGTTCATGAATAGGCACAAGTGTGTCCACAAACACACATTAAGAGCAGAACACATTCCCTTCTATCACTGTCTGCCTATCTCGTGACACCTTTATCACACCATCCACTCTCCTATATAATCAGCATCAGTCTCTTTTGACCACACTCCTACCTATCACTGCCACAAACACACAAGCTCTCTCTCTCTCTCTCTCACACACACACACACACACACACACACACACACACACACACACACACACACACACACACACACACACACACACACACACACACACACACACACACACACTCAGGTCAGCTGAGTGATGTTGGAGTGTGTGTTTCTCTTCAGCTTGTGTTAAAGTGAGTCATCTATCCTTCCACAGCTTCATTACAACCTGCAAGGGCAAACACTATCTCTGGCTCCCTCTGCCTCTCCAGATGGAGGGAGAGAGAGATAGAGATATACAGTAGATACAAAGTGAGGTCTCTCTCTCTCTCTCTCTCTCTCTCTCTCTCTCTCTCTCTCTCTCCCTCTTTGTATCCCCCCTTCTTGCTATTCCTCTCTTGTTCCTTTGTCTCTATATTTATCACATTATATCTGTATTTTCAATCACACAGTCTTTCTCTCCTCTCCCACCTAGCCTTGAGCAAGTGCCAGCATGGTTAAGCAGCTTGATGTAAACATTTTAACCTACTGAAAGATGCAAAACAGGACAGAATACATACATACAATGATATTTTAGACAATAGTGTGTAGTTTTGGTAGGACCATTTGCTGTTTATAATAATACAAATAATAATTTCCATTTTGTTTCAAAGTGAGTGTCCCGATGCACAAACTGAGGTCCACACACAAACTAGTTTCCAAGTTTAGTAAGGAAGAATTTGACCGGCCTGCACAGAGCCCTATCCACTACCACCTACCTACTACCACCCTATCCAACACCTTTGTGAAGACATGAGACACCAACTGTGAGGTTCCTAAATTTTGTGGAGAGCCTTCCCAGAAATGTGAATTCTGTTATAGCAGCATATTAATGCAAATGTGTTGGAGTTAAATGTTCAACAGTCATGTATGGGTTTAATATTCAAGTGTCCACATACTTTCAGCAACATAGTGTACATAGACAAATGAAGAGACACAAGGTAAAAACATGTGACAGGAAATAATTAATAGGAAAAAGGTAATTTATATATCATGTTCCTACAGTAAGCCAGAGGGACAGAAACATTTGAAAAGAGACATTTGCTGTGTTCCCACCTGCCGCTAACAGCTAGAGACAGAGCACTTGTAGAAAGCCTCTGCTTTCCCTACAGAAAGCATAAATAATGCATTGGTAAAACCTTGTATTCTCTAAATTTTAAATGGCTGTTATCAAAAATAACCTGATCTTTGGAGCATTAGGAGGCTTGCACGCAACAGAGTGGCCTCTATGCTATAGCACTGGGCCAAAGTTTTATATTTTTTCTAACTTTCTGAATTCTAAATGAGTCCTACATAACCTTCTTGACAGCCCATGGAGACATGAAAAAACACTTCTGAAACCTATTTAATTCACTGCATTTTATCATCATAATAACAAATATTTTGACTCATCACCAGGGCATGGAACACGATAAAGTTTGTGAGGTGAAGACTCAAGTTTTTACACTTTAGGGACACTTGAGGCTTTTCAGCTATGATGCTCAAAAAAGACTAATGGCCTCACTGACCAAAAGGTAAAACCAGGCTTTAAGCCTTGGACTCCCTCTACTGGTTCATAGAGCAGGCTGATAGAAAAGGCTGTGGCTCAGACATCCCCTCGATGGAATCACACTGCTCAGCCTCCCTGAGGATGATTATTATGAGTTGTCAGAAAAGAGACTCCAGCGACTCCAAACAAAATGCTGAATCTTTGAATGTGGGGGAGCAATGCTGATTCTGTCACTTATAATCAAATATTGGACTAGTTTTTAATTAATTTTACAGTGACTGTAAAACAAGAGTTGATATTGGGCTTAATATATCCACAAAAAAGTGTAAATAGAAAATAAAGGGAAACAAAGTCCAACTAGGTGATTAAGAGTTAAAACAATTAGTCATAAGTTTCCTATTGATCCTTTTCCCAAGGTATCTTATCCCAACAACTGCAGACAGGCTCATTACTCTTAAGGACAACTTTATAGACAGCCAGGACTGATAAAGCTGGATCAATGCCACTGATCAGCTCCCACTGAGGTATGGATAAGCACACAGAAGTAGAAAAGACAGAGGGGGCATGATAGTTGATTAATAATCCCTAAAATTGAACTGTTAAGGTTCTTTGGCCATACAGTTGAAGGAAATCTGCATCCTTACCAAGACTAACAGTCAAGATTAGTCACACTGGTGGCCCTGCAAGGCTTATTACACACCAGAAAACTATAGTTGGATAAACAATAGTAACTTCTTTGTTTTCCCCCCTTTTTTAAGATGACAAAACACTCTCACGTAGTAGCTGTTGCACAGTCCTCATCACATGACCTTCATCAGCAGATGGAGTTTGCCCACATCCTTACTGACTTTGAAACCTTAACTTTTAAAACAATATTGATAAGAAGCTCTTAAAGTGCTCTGAGGAATTGGGAATTTGAACATCTCTTATTTATGACAATTGAACAAACACCCTCTGCTAATGACGACTGTGTGATCAAATCAAATCAAAAACTCCAGAATTGCTACTGGACCTCGAAGACAGATTGTCTGTCCTTTTCTATTCTGTATGACACCAACTGAAGATTGTTTTCAATTATTCTGCTGGTACATTTCACTATTGAATAGCCAGAGGGTCTATAAAAACGTGGACATTTCTATTGGTGGAACTAGTTTGAACTACTTTATATAGTTAGCTAGTTTAGTCCAGTGGTTCCCAACCCAAAGGTCAGGCCCCATCCCCACAAGGGGTCACTTCATGTTCATTTGAACATTTATTGAACAAAAATCATGTGAAAAGCTTAGTGGGAAAAATTACTATTTGGTGGATTTGTTAACACCTCATAGACATCTGAAATGTGTTCCTGTCTACACACTGCTTTTTGTAAGACATCAAAAGCCAGAAAGGTTGGAAACCACTGGTTCGATCTTTAACAATGTGTGGTATTTGAAAAGCTTGTTATATTATCCATTGTGTCAAATCTTCATCTGAAGGGTAACTAAAGCTGTGAAATAAATGTAGTGGTGTAAGTACAATATTTCCCTCTGAGATTTGGTGAACTACAAGTAACTCAAAATTGCATTTAAATACAGTAGACCTCATTGAGTAAATGTAGGCTACTTAATTCCTTTCCACCTCTCCATATTGGAAAACCTCATATCTAATACGATGGAGCCAGATAATGTCTGGTATTTATGCTCCATCATTTAAGGGATTAACGAAGAAGTTGCTGACTAATTTCCAGTCAATTCACTAATCAGTAATTGTTGCAGCTCTACTATTTTGTTTCATTCTAACCTGCTGGTATTCACCATGTAGCCTATGAGCAGCACAGTCCCTGATTAAATGGCAGCCCGCAGCCTAGACTTGCATGGATGGCTCCTCATATATCTTCTTTGAATTAACTCCCCGGGGTGTGACTCACCTGTCAGTTACAATGTACACAGTTAAGCAACAGTACACTGTTTTGTTTGATGTGGCGTCATGAATACACTCCCTCCGTTGTGTCACAGTGCGGAAACCTGAGCGCTGGGCGGACTAGTCGAGCAGCCAGTTCACTTCCCCTTTCATTCAGGTTACTACGCCTAAGTGACTGTCAGGAGCAGCAACAGGCATGTTACTATCTAAAGTTGGCTGCTGAGGTGAACTTTGGGGTTTATATTCGTGTCTTTCCTCTCTGTTATGATGGGTGAGTCGGACGCAGCCGGGGCCTCCACTCGCAGGAGAAGGGCTACTCTGGCGGCGGCGGGGAGAGGCGTGAGTCTGCAGCCGGTGACCGGGAGTTCTGCGGCGGCGTGTCAGAGCGCAGTGACCGCTGACATAAAAGGAGACGACGGCCAGAGAAAACGGGACCACTCTTTGGAGACAGTCCGGTCTAAATCAAAGAAGGAGAAAAAGAAACCCAGGGGTGACATAAGTGAAAGACTCGGGTGAGTTTTAAAACTTAGCTACCAAAAGTTTATTTTATGGAAAGTTTAGGGATGTTTGATTTGTCTAAATATGTGGCGTAAGCCTAAAAAACCGCACGTTATATTATATTTACATCAAGTTAGTATTATCTTAGTATAAAGCCAGTAGCCTATGCTATGGAAAGCTAGTTTGAATGAGCATGAGAGGGGTGAGCAGCCAGGGTCGTTTGGGGTCGTCCTGCGCAAGCCCACTGATGTCACCCATTCCTTCTCATTTTATTTCACACTTTTCACTACTGCTTGATAGAGTCAGCAAAACTTTAGTAGGCCTACTTAATCTGAGTTACATGGCTGGACCATGTGTCTGTCTCTGTAATAAACTATGCCTTGTGGGCTGTTTCATTGTTCAGGGGCGTATAATGGGGTGGAGGGGTACACTAAAGTATGTACTGTAAGCTAATGGTGATACACCATCATTGGTATTTGGTTATTGTGTGGAGACCAATAGAACACAACTCTGAAAAAACGAGATCAATTTCAACTGTGAAAACTTCACAAATAGCATAAACATTTTTTTCTTATAAAATTGTGAAGTGGGAGCTGCCGCTGGTTCCTGATGTGTCTGCCCCCAATCTGTAATCTCATTTCATATTTTTGTTTTAAGCGACATCCTCAGCATAATTTAACATTGAAACATATGACAAAACCAAAAAAATGTCATAATCCTGTAGGTTTAAATAATGACCATCACTTCCAATTACGAAATCATGTTTTGTCTGTGATTATGACATTTGGGACCGTAGGCGTTCTGTTGTAGTTGGTGGTGTTCGGACATACACCAATTACTACATTACTTACTCCCACTATTGTTTTTTTCTCTCTCTCTCTTTTTTAAATAGAAATACAACTAATTTAGTTAATTTTCAGCTCTCATGTTTTTCAAATAAAAAAGCTCTTATTTGTGGATTTGGTACCTGCCATCTGCCCTGCCCTGGTCCTACCCACAAACGATTTTGCACAAACACACCCGTCAAGTTTTGTTGCTGAGTGCAATTTGCCCTTGTTTTGTGTCTTTTTGAATGAGCAGAGAAGATTCTTGTATTTTTCTCCACATTTCAGTACACATATTGGTCCACAGTGACAAATGCAGAGAGCACAGAAGCCTCAGATTGCATGTTTTTCAGTAACAGAAGTCCAAACACACACACACACAAACACCTGTCCACAATCAAACCAATTTAGCTTGTTTTTTGTTCATAAAATGTTCTTTATAATATTATTCCTCACTTGTTGTGCAAATGATATGATGATGTTGGAGTCAAATAAAAATAAACTTAACTAATCTTGATTGTTGATACATGTACTGTTTTTCATTGCTCAAGATGTCACAAGACACAGGAGTCCCTGCTGAGTTCGGCCAGTGGTTACAATAATTACAGAGGAATTCTCAACTGGTGTGTGGTGATGCTGGTAAGACCAATGCATGAACACATACACAAGATACACACAATTCCAAGTCATTGGACAAAAAAGGACACATTTGAAAACATGATTTGACTCTCCATCTACACAGAACATATTGTTGATGAATGAAAACAGCTTTTGAAAGCAGAATTGGACAAATGTTTCTTTCCGTTGTCAGCAGAGTTAAGAAGCCAAGTTAGTTCCACTTTAGACTCGCTGGTTTTTTGTTTTGTGTTCCAATCATAGATGTATTATAAGAGCTGGATCGGGTGCTCTCAGCTGATTCTTCCCAGTGGCCACTCACATTATTGCAGCAAAAAATCCCACTCTGGCCAGACTTTTTTTAGCCAAGCAATTTTTATAGAACTGAATTGAAGCCATTTTTGGTCCGGTATACAGCTCTTATCATACAACCATGTTTTCAATACAACTGTAATCACACAGTACATACAGTATGTTGTCCTTGATGTGTTTTTCTGTTTTCTAGCAGCCTCTGTATTTTTGCTTTTTCTTCTTCTATCTACAGATATTTAGAAATACTCCACATTATAATTTTTTTTGTCTCCACTTTACATACAGCTATGAGAAGTAGCCCCCACACAAATGCCCCTGCTAAAGATGCAAACAATCCAGCAAACAATCCACTCTAAAGTCCTATAAAACAAATCTGTTTATTGTGAAATGCAAGTTGAGTCAAGGTCTTTTCGACTGATTATTTGAATCATCAGTGTTTAGAGGTTGACCCTAGTTGAAACATAAGATAAGTAACTACAGAGTCAGACACAGAACTGAAATTTCTCCTGCTTTAACTAAACATCACACCATTTGTTCAGGGTCTCCGTCTCTTGAAGAAACAAACTGACAACACTTGTTTGCACAGAAAAACAGCATTTTTAAACATATTACTTCTCAAGACTGATATAATTTTCATGAACACTGCCAGGTCCCTTCTTTACATGTCTTTGTGCATTCTTTTGTTCTACATCAAATGTTTTTAATAAGATTAGATCAGACATCTATGGAAATAATGTAAATTACTATATCAGTTTCTTAAGCTTAAATTATTGCACTCTTTAATACGAGTTTAGTGATAATGTGTTGGTTAAACACTGTCATCCATGTCTAAATTTATGCATGAAAACTGAAAACAAATCATCACTTGTGTAGCATTATTGGTTTAATTCAATTTGTGTCCAGTTGGTTTTCATCATCTCTTTTGCATCACAGACTTGACTATAAACAAGAAGGAGAATGTGGACACTAAACAGATAATCCACTGGTGTGGACTAATACAATCGTATAAATCAAAATGAAATGAAGAAGAATTAGTCTAGATTGTTCTATAAATACCTGCTTGTTCTCAAGCATACTCACTGGGTCTGATTCTGTATCAAATCTGGTTTCCTGCCATCTTAAACACACTGTAAAAAATGTAAGTCTCAGCATGATGTTTTATCTGAAATATCAACCTTATTCTAAGATAGTTTGAATTAAATATGTTACAGTATAGGTAGATGTCTTCTATGAGTTAAGATAAAATACTGATAAACCTGAAATCCCAAAACCCTGTTGTTGTTAAATGTCAGTTTTCTCAAAAATACCCAAATGATGTGCAAGTGTAGTAAAATATATGATTTTATTTCATGTTATTGACAAGTTTATGTCAAGCTCAACACCTTTTGCAGAAGTTCCTCCTCCATATTTGGGAGAGGCTACAGAATATGAAAGAGTAAGAGAGGAGACGAGGCTAGCAAAGCCTGCTTTCTGCTAATCCAGGCTTTGAACACAGATCGTTGTGTTCATCGCAAGAGGTTTTCCTTCATTCCCACTGAACTTCTTCCCCATCCCCAGGCATAGAGCCTTTGTGTCGGGTAATGAGATATTACAATCCGTTTAGAAAGGAGGAGAGTGAAGAGGAGAGATAAAAAAAGGGGATGATGAGAGGGGCAGGATGAATGTATTGAGGAGAGGAAGGAGATGGGGAAAAGGGAGAGGAGGGAAAGTGAAGAAAGAGAGGAAAGGAGAAAGAAAAGTATAGAGGAGGAGAGAGAAAAGTGGAGAAGTGATATGAAGGGATGGGTTTATTCAATTAAGAAGAAAGAAGTGACAAAGCAAATGATAAGAGAAGCATAAAAAGGGAGATATGAGTAGAGAGTATTATTGTGCAACAAACTGAAAGACATTCTGATAAATATCCATAATGCTTGCTTTTTATTACAGGTACTGAGCAATGCTCGCCTCTTCTTAGAAAACCTGTTAAGGTGAGTAAGTTTGAAGTCTTTTGAGGAGCATGTTATGTTTTTTCTCTGTTTTTTTCACATTATTACCTTTTATTTCAAGAGGCCTCCTGTATGTTTAAAATATACCAAACGGAGAGGACCAGATCCACAAAAAGTTCAAACTTCCTTCCTAGTACAAGAGTGCTTTTACTAATCCTTAATCTTTATTGCTTTACTTTGACAATAGATCTTTTCAACAGCATACATTTTGTCATGTCATGGCAGTAAAAGGCAAAGGTGTAATTAATACAACAATAACCAATTTCATTGAGGTGAGCCAGTTTCAGACCTTTCTCACAGCATGTCAAAGCAAGAACAACACAGGTGCCATTAACAATATTAATGATGGCGGAATCGCATTCAGCTTTTACAAATTCATGACCCTTGTACAACACATGATGGTTCACCAGAATGGCTTCCTTGGACACTTGAAAGGAACTGAGCCATTATTAATGTTATACCATACCTGTGCTCTCCCTGTTACGACAAGTCAAACTGCCTGTAGTGAAAATAAAATGTATTTGCATTTTTGAAATGCATGCATCTAGCTAGCCTCGTATGACTTGTCCATCCTTCATTTTTTATTTCAGTTTTTAATCAGTCCTTTCTTTGTTTTGTTTGCCAGGTACGGCATTTTGGTGGATCCTATTCAAGTGGTTTCCTTGTTTGTGAAGGATCCCTATAGCTGGCCGGCAACATGCTTGGTTATTGGTAGGTAAACATTTGGGGCAACATTTCAGTGAGGCAAAACTCAAAGAAGTAATACCACAGTCACTGACAGTCACATGATTAAGTAGCATAACTCTTGTGGTGCAGAGTTGCTCTGCCAATAAACCGGCTACAGAGATAAACGACAAACCGGGATCAACTTCTGTATAAAAGGGCAAGCCGACACAGACACCAACGTGGAGCTGGCGCTGTTGAGTTACACGTCACGCCTCTGAATCTGGAACGCCAACATGCTAAGTAAAAGCAAGATTATGCCTACTTTGGTTGGTTTAGTATTAAAAAAGAAAAAGAGGCTTAACAGCAGATCTTCTTTGCAGCTGTAATACAGAATATCTGTATAAAAGAGCCTTTAGATAACTGGATGAATTCACTGAACTTCTTTTAAAGCAGTGAACATGTTTCTAGGTTTTTTTTGTCCTTTAATACTTGGTGTGATTTGCCAATGTCAATCCATTCCTTGTTTAAGGACACACACACAGGCACATGCTATATTCAAAGTTTTTTTTATATTTATTTTTATGCTACATCACAGTACAAGTCTGCAGTGGTGCAACTCACACTGTCTCTGGAGGGGCAGTCACCTGCCCTATATACTGATATATTGCACACTGGTACTGTACTGCAGCGAGAGGAAGCGACAGAAAGAGAGAGAGAAGTGAGTGGAGGAAAAGGAGAGAAGCTGCGTTGGGAAAGTAGTGAATGGAAGACAACATGAAGTGATTGGTTAGAGAGAGGGCAAGGATACAGGGATAAGAAGAAAGGAGAAGTAGAGAGCTGGTGTGAAGTGCTGCATTGACAAAGGGCAAGAGAAGAATTGAGAGGGGGAGGGAGAGATGGATGGAGTTAAGGTAAATGACTGCACTAACATGGTGAGAATGGGAGTCTGTTTACAGTAGCATGGGCAGTAAAGCAGCACATTTCCAGAGGCATTCATTACTTATTAGAGTCACTTCAGCAACTTACTCACACAAATGCCCAAAAAAAATGAGAAGTCTACATTTTGTGATAGCCAAGTGGGTGAAGTTTGGAAAACAAGACTAAACAGTATTTCATTGAGGCAACTGGCCAATGAGTGACCAAAATGAAATGAAATTTACACTGATGTCAGGTATTTCATTACAAGTCAGCACAAGTCTGTTGCTTCCAAAATATCTCCTAAAAGGTACCACGTAGATACCTGATGAAAGCTTTTGAAACCGGTGGTAAATTGTGCTGTTTGTTCCAGTTTGATGCACATACAACCTCAGTAGTTGCTGTTTATTGAAGATGCACAACAGGCTTGTTTCCAAAAGAGATTCAGATGGTTGAGTGTTGATCTGTGACAAAGAACAACCCTCTCCTTAGTTTGTCCAGTTGCCCTGGGAAACCAGATGTGGACCACTGTTACCCGTTTCATGTGGTTTGGTTGCTATTTGGCAACTACATTATTACTACAGTATGTTTCAATAAACTAAAATAAATGTTTATTGTATGTATATAAATCTTACTTTGGTAAAAAAAATGTCGTTCATATTCCTATTGCAGAAATTGAGGTAAATTTTTGAGGTCTACTTTATATCACACCAACTGCAAATGAAGACATACTGAATAAAATGTTCACTCACACTTCACAGTTTTTACGTGTGCATAATTAGCTTAAATACTGTGTTTGTGTGGTTGTTGTCACATGAAAAAGAGTTTTGCCTGCAAGGCATTTGTTTCTTCTTGAAACTGTCTTGTGCCTTCATAGCAGTAAGTTTACCATGAAGTCCAAATCAAGCATGTGACTTAAATATTGAACGAGTTGAACGAGTTTGGTATGGCAATGCTTATGGATAGCTGCAATCAAAATGTCTTGCAGTATACACATTTGTTCACTCCAGATTAGATGGAATCACATGCTAATGACCTGATTAGGGTCTTAAAATGGAACAATTGTTGCAATTATGTGCCATCAGTGTGGCCCTGCCTAGTCTAGTCGAGATAATGAGCAATCTACATAGCAGCGCTTCCTTTAAGTTCATTCTGCTGTGAGTTAACCTGCAGTAAGAAATTGACGTTTCTGCTCGATAGCATGGTAAAAATTTAGCCTAAATCTCTCCACACAGAATCAGACAGAAACATTATTTTTGGTCCTGTTTTTTAAAATGTGAATATTATAGTAGTTAAAAAATAAGTGTGTAAGATTTAGTGGCATTCATAAGTTTAATTAGTGTATATCCTATGAAACTAAGAATTGTTGTGTTTTTGTTACCTTAGAATGAACCCCTGATATCTACGTAGGGAGCGGGTCCACAGAGCCCACCATATTGCACTGCCATATTTCTACAACAGCTCAGAAAGGACAAACTAAACACTGGCTCCAGAGAGGGCTTTTCACAGCCATTGTAGGTTCTCCTACATTTTTGGAAGGGGAGGGCTTTTCATTTGGCTGCAATTCATGCTAGACACCACTAAATATGACACACTGGTCCTTTAAATGAAAAGCAAGTCTTATTTTTATTTTCTGGCCTTCATTCACTACAGCACCTTCTTGAGTATGAGGCTTATAAGATGTTCTGAAGAAATGCTTTTTGATTAAGAAATTAACTAAATGTTAATGCACAGTTGATTTCCATGTATATAATATGCACATTTTACACACAAGTGTTAAATGCCAGTTAATATAAAACAAGCTCTTTGCGGGAAACCAAATTAGCAACAGTGAAATATGTTTTGTGTATGCACATTCATGTATCTAGCAGTTGGTGTGTGCTGTGCAACACATATGCTCTGTTAGTGCTGCCTCATTTCTTTCATCAGGTGTTGCTGTTTAATTATGTGAGAGTCTGTGACTGTATCTGTTTGTGTGTGTGAGAGCAGGGGCCTGGTAAAAAGGTAGGAGAAAAGCTTAAATAACTTATGTATTCGACTTGAGACTAAACAGTGTAAAACTAATCTAAAATATTGGTTCCATTATAAAGTTCATGATTTAAAGAATATTGAATCCTGCCAAATTTTCAATTCCTAACTTCTGCTTAGCACAAATACAGCCTATTACCACCATATTTTCACATAAGAAGCTTGTTGATCCAGTTTGGTTAGAGTCATGTTTTCACTTTAGCTGAATGATCACATGTTCCTCTGTATGTTTACTATGGGTTTAAGGCTAAAGAAGCCTTTAAGAACTTTGTCTAATCTGCTTGGAATGAGGAAAAACATTGACAAGTTTGGACAGAAAAGGTCTTCACTCAACAGTGACAACAACATACTGTATTACTGTCAGTATACTGTAGTTGTCAGGAAGTTGATAAGTGACTTTCACAATGCAATTTCTGTATATTCCTGTCGCATTTCCTCCCAGTAATGTAACCAGTTAACTCTGATCTTTAATTTCATGACTGGTAGGAAAAAAACTTGCATTTACATTTATAAAAAAGGGAAAATGAAAGATATGTTTGTACACAGTCTTGCATGTTCATATTGTCACCCCGAAGGGATCCTTAAGAAGTGGGCTTGTAAGGAAAATAAAGTTGTAAGATGGATTATTTAAGAGGAACTGACATGAATCTCTCATCCACAGTGTGCAATGTGTTCATTCTGGTGGCTCTTTATACAGAACGGCAATTGTCAATGGTGAGTGGAGAAACCCTACTTGCAATTAAACATCAGAGCATTTTGGATGTTAATTCAAGTACTTAAAATATGAATGTTTAGCTGCTGTGTTTTAGAATAAGTTTAACAACAAATGAATAGCAAGATTTAAGGAATTGCTACCAAAATAATGACAGTTAGTTGGGTGATGGTGGTTGATAATGTCTTGATGTTTCACGCTCTTTTCAGGGTTCATTCAGTGAATTCGTGGGTCTTCTGGTCCATTGCATCAACATTGCAATCATGCTAACATTCCCTGCTGCAGTGGTCCTTATAGTCCCCTCTGTGACCCCAGGTAAAATGTTAAACATACTACCTCTGCAGGCTTGCCATTTACTACTAACTACTGTGCATAACAGAGACAAATAGTTGACTAAGATATTAAGATGCTAAACTACTCTCTGTTCATTTATACTTTACAATGTAGCCATGTGTATAGAACAGAAAATGTCATTGTAATAAAGATTAAGAGGACATTCATATCTTTGCCCTTTAGAGAAACAGTCGACCAGTTTGATAGTGCACTAAAAGACATCTTTTATACCCAGTCATAATTGGAGTCTGTTAGTGGTAATGGACCAGTTGGTCATGACTGGATTATATCCAGCTGGCTCTGTCGAGAGGAGGAGAGGAGATGAGAGGAGAGAAGAAAAGAGGGGAGGGGAGGAGAACAAGGAGAGAAGAGAAGAGTACAGAGGGGAGGAAGGGGGAGAGAAGAGAGGAAAGGGTAGAAAAGGAGAGAGGAGAGTAGAAAAAAGAACAGAAGAAAATGGAAGGAAAGGGAGGAGAAAGGAGAGTATGGGAGAGGAAAGGCGAGTGAAAAAGGGAGGGAGAAGAGGGGAGGGGAAAGAGGAGAAGAGGAGAGGAAAGGGGAGAGAGAGGAAAGGGGAGGAAATAGGAGGAGAGGAAAGGGAAAAGGGGCGAGAGGAGAGGAGAAGAGGGGTGATGCCAAAGTGGGTGTGGTTTGCATTGCAGGGTCATCCAGGGGTCGCTGTCTTCTATCTTCATCATGCTGCCTGACAGAAACTATGGCCGCCCTCCACAAACCATACAATTCATGCTTGATAAATTCCCCTTATTGTACACTACATGATACACTAGCACACTAGAATCTGCATTAAAATCATCATTCATGTCAAAATATAGATCCAACCTTTGAAAAACATTACCATACGTGCATATGTTTTTGGTTAAAAAAAATGTTTTTAGTACCATTCAACATGAAATTCTACCGGCTTGTGAATAATTATTTATTTCCCAAATGGAGCACATTTCTCATTTTGGGGAACTAAGGTAGTCATCTAACTTCCAGTATTACCCCAGGCCAACTTGCATTCATTGTGGTAAAATTTGATCCATTTGAGCCTCCATCGCAGTAACTCAGTCTTTTGTGCTAGTGACCCTTTAATACACCATGACAAGCTATACCAACTTGTGACCCCTCATTACTGGATGAATCATCTTGTGACCACTTATATTCCTCTTATAGCCCCACGTGTGTCCCGACCCTTAGGTTGGGAAGCAATGCTCTTGCGCAGTTATACACTCTTCTCTTGTGTCCTTAACCATAATGAACTTGAACATGTAAAATTATTTGCTGATAAGGTCTCATTTGTCACTTAACCCACAAACTTTCTGCAGTAGGAGTGTTTCACACCATTAACATAATGCATTTAGCTCAGATTTTTTGGCATAACCTCTGTCCTTTATTCTGTGCTTTAGCGGGGACATTTATCACATTATGAGACAGATAGTGAGTTTCTAGTGTAAGCAGTGTTAATTTGGTTGTCCTCTTGAATTTATTAGGCTTTTAAATGTTGACTTGGCCTAGAGACTCATTGTTATAAAGTCCAGTCATTATAACAGGTTTAATGTATTGCATCTAATTCTTTCTCTTTGTTCTTTTCACATTGTTAGCCCCTCTCTTCCTCCTCCTCTCCTCTTCCTCTCCTCTGCTCTCATCTGTTCTCTCACTGGGAGGTGAAGGAGTAGAGGAGTCAGTCCATCTGTCTGTCTGTTCTCCTCTCAGCGCTGCTGTTCACACAGGAAGGGCAATGACAGAGGGCAGGTGTGTGTGTGTGTGTGTGTGTGTGTGTGTGTGTGTGTGTGTGTGTGTGTGTGTGTGTGTGTGTGTGTGTGTGAGTGAAGGGAGCTATTACATTAACTGGATTCTTCTTATGCAACCAGTATTCAATCAGCGTACATAAAGCACAGTGCAAGAATCTGACCTCAAACCTAATTTCAAATCTTATTTGATTTCTTTTGAGGAATACTGTAGCGATGAGGGGAAACTGTTCTCTACTTTCTGCTTTCTCTGCTGCCATTATTTCATTATTTCCCACTGCGTTTGATGTCCTTTAATGTGTATAAGTCTGCTACAAGCGATTTTTGGGATTACATTAAAAAAAAAATAGAAATAGCTGTCTATATCTAATTCTATGCACATCTCAATATAAACTATTCAGTACATTTAAGATATACTTTAGTAAAATTAAAATATACATATTTTGTAAGATTAATAAATCATCATGATCCAGGCATACAACTCAATGAGTATTTAATATAGCTTAAAATAATAACAATTCCTGTTTGGAAATCTTCTTAACTGATAGTAAAACTTTTAATTAGTCACACAAACTGGATGTTACAGTGAAGTCCTGCATACGTTGTATGTTTGACAAGCAGCTGCACAGCTGTTGAACAGTCTGCTACCTTTCTTGATGTGAGTTATATAAGACTGGGGCAAGCAGGAACACTCAAACTAGTACACTTTGAGGACATTTCCTGCCTTTATCACATAGAATAATGCTCACTACTGCAGGTATCTGAGGCACCCGATGACACACACACACACACACACACACACACGCACACACACACACACACATGCCTACACACAGAGTAGCATGTGTAATATGTGAGATAATCTTGGGAAACAGCTCTCACTTTAATTCATCAGGAAAATATAAATTTGTTTGCACAGCACTATAATACAATCAGGTGCAGCAGGTTAAACACAGTGTCCAAGTTCACATCATAGAGCCAAACGTATATTTTTGAAAGCAACCGACTGGCATCTAAGGTACAGCTATCATGTTACCTGGTTCGGCCCGACCTGACATTCATGCCGTGGAACCTGTTTGAACTTTTTTGTCTCTACTGTAAGCACGTTAATTTTAATCCATGAATCATTACAGTTATTGTTCTTGCCATTGTAGACTGTTGACAAAACACAAAAACACATAACATGCAGTCAACAGAGCTGAGATTTAAAAAATATATATATAATAATTGAAAGTAGGTGTTTGTGAGTTCACAGTCAAATTTATGATTTTAGGGGGTGATGTCTGGCTCCTCTGGCATTTTTTTTTTTTTTTTACCACTTACAGTAAGCTCCTTTACTGTGGGTGCGTGTTTTCTTCTATGATCACTATCTGCAGTGGCTGTCTAGGAGCAACATTAAGCCAGAGAGACAGATGGTTAATGGATAAGATCTGCTGGGGTTTGATGCCAGGTGTGCTGACCTCCACCTCACCCTTGTTGGCACAACTGGCAGTTTTTTATTTGAGTGTCTCAGTGTGCCTGTGCAAGTGTATGAGTGTGTTAGTAAATGTTGGTGTGTGTTTTCCTCTCTGTTCTGCTTGATCCTTTTGTATCAAGCATATGGTGACTATTGATAAAAGCTTTGGTAGGTAAACTGCTTGTTTGGCCTGTAGTGTGTGTGTGTGTGTGTGTGTGTGTGTGTGTGTGTGTGTGTGTGTGTGTGTGTGTGTGTGTGTGTGTGTGTGTTGTTTGCTAAACAACATGGTGACTATATAATGATAGTGTGAAAGTTAGTAAGTTGCTCTCATACTTTGCATTGATATCATTTATTTTATTAGGCTTGTTTAACTGTTCAAGATCAAATGACAACTTCTCTTTTTCTTTATCACCTCCTTTTTCACTCTTTCTGTTTCTTTCCTGCCATTCTGTCCCTGTCTCTTCATCTTCCATTCTCAATCCCACACTCTTTCTTCTGCTCATTTGCCCCCCTTCATAATTTCTACTGCCTCTTTCTTGTCATTCATTTCTCGTCATTCATTCAATTTTGTTGTCTTCACTCATTTTTTGAGAAATGTAAGAAAAAGTACAAAAGTACGATCTAACTTGGTACTTTGTGTTAATGGACTTTACATTGTTCAGTGGAATAATATTATCTTTGTTTAAAGATGTTTCAAGTTATTTATTTACTTATTTTCATTAATGCTACACTTATCTTACTAAGAATGAGAATTAAGTGGCAAACAATAAAGTATTTGGTGTCTCAGTGAATATTGGAGGATATGCAATAATTAGCTTTGGCTTCACCTTGCATGTTTCTTTCTTATTTAAGAGGATTTGTTGGGTGTTTTGTTAAATGGTCTTTCTTTGGTATGTATTCTGGTTTGAAAACAATAAAGTTTTTCTTCATGTGCTGCAGGCCAAAATAAAGCTTGATGATGATGCATACTGTTTGTACATCAGTTGCTAACATGGCCTGTTATTACAGCGTTATCCTCATCACGGTATTAACTGTCATCTCGCTCCCTCTCAACCAGTTGGCGGTGCGTTTGCACTTGGTACTTACACTATCCTGTTCCTAAAGCTGTACTCCTATAAGGACGTCAACAAGTGGTGTAGAGAACTAAGCACTGCCAAGGCCAAGAAACTGTCCAGGTCACTGTCATGTAAGTTACACACACACACACAAACACATAACATTAATTACACACACACACACACACACACACACACACACATATATATATATATATAGATGAGCAGGGACATTATACAGACCTGTTACAGTTATTTGTAAGATGTCTGTAACATCTATTTGAAAATGGTTTAGCTGCTTTCTAGATGGTCTGGCAGTCTTTGCACATGTTGTTGTAGTGACATCTAATGGCAGACATGTTTTACTGCAGATATTAGATTAAAAAATGGACAGTTAAACATAAGGTAACCACTACAATACTCTTTTGACTCCTGTGACTATGAAACAAACAATGCTTTGTGTTTGGCTCGTTTACTGTCTATTTGTCAAGTGTGTTTTATTAAAGATGGAATGCATAGTGGAGGACAGGAACGCAGTCTACATTTTTAATTGTAAAAGAAGACAAAGAAAATACAACAAACAGTGTCCAAAATAAACACACACAAAAAAACTACACATCTTGACACGTGTGCCCACCCACCCCACGCCCTCCCCTTCTGCTCAGTGTGTACTATAATACAGTATGTCAGAGGTTGCGGTGGAAAGTGATTAAGATAGCAGGTGAAGAGTCGTTTACTGTCTATTGGAATTTCATGAGTACAATAAAACATATTATGCGGTATAACTTGTCTGCATATTTGAATTGTTTCCCACAGGTCCCTCAGCACAGCACTTCAGTGACAACCGTAAGGTGTGTTATCCTGGTAACCTCACCATCAGAGGTACTCAGACACATCTTTGTAGTGTTCATATGAACTGAAATTCATCATGTTTTCACCACTACCTCGGGAATTTCACTGATTAATTCTGTCAAATTTATCCCCCTCACTCTCTGTAGACATGTACTACTTTGCCTTAGCTCCAACTCTGTGCTATGAGCTCAACTTTCCTCGCTCCCCTAAGATTCGCATGAGCTTCCTGCTGAGGAGGCTATTCGAGATGGTGAGGAAATGTCAGCCAGTGAATACTGCCTTTACCGTAGTTGTGTGGTCAGCACAGACACAGGAGGGACCTTTTTTTGAGGCTGTACTCAAAAGTGCACGCACCCTGCTGTTGACAGGTTAGAATTCACTATCCACGGTGGTGAAAAGGAAGATTAATTCATTTCTTCATCAGTCATAAAGGTTTTGGTAACATTTTAAAAACTTACTGTTGAAATCAGGTGACATGGTTCAGAGTCCAATAGGGCAAACAACATGATCTGTAGGATATGTAAACCATATCTGTCTGTAGTAATGACCCAGCTCTTTGTAGATAACCTCTTTCTGTTATCTATGGTAATGCACTTCCCATATTCTCTGTTGACCTTTGGTAATAATGACAATTCATCACTGTGAAATAATGCCACTCACTCTCTTTTTCTTTGACCCTAGCTGTTCTTCATCCAGATGTTAGTTGGTCTTACTCAACAGGTAAACCAAAACTGTTGTATACATCAAAATTTAATTTCCAACAATGCAGTAACGTAATTAAAATCTCATTGTAGGGGATAAGTTTGTGATTGAAATATTGTAACATATAGCAATTACTCCTATGTAAAATGTATGTCTTAAAAGCATCTGAACACTGTTTACTTCTCTTGCCATCAGTGGATGATTCCCATCATTCAAAGCTCCATGAAACCACTTGAGGTGAGGACAATAGAATGACAGAGAAGCTTGAGCTGCACAAACCAACATGGTGTCATGTTGTTTTCAAAGTCAAGGAGCTGCTAGCATTGTTTGTTAATCTACAAGTCATTCTCCTCTCCTCTCCTCTCCTCTCCTCTCCTCTCCTCTCCTCTCCTCTCCTCTCCTCTCCTCTCCTCTCCTCTCCTCTCCTCTCCTCTCCTCTCCTCTCCTCTCCTCTCCTCTCCTCTCCTCTCCTCTCCTCTTCCTCTTCTTTCATCTCCTGCTGTAGGACATGGATCTGTCCAGGATGACTGAGAGACTCTTGAGATTAGCTGTGAGTGCAAACCCAACATACAACAATATAAGAACCATTTACTAATGTTTATTGTCTTTAGTTGATAAGAAGAACATTAAAGAATTAAACAGCAAAACATGCAGTAAGACATGAAGAGCCACAACAGTAGTGTCAGTAATAAGAACAAACAAATGCCACAAGTATGAATTTTACCTCTTTCGATAGTGTTTTGGACTTAAAATATTGTTCAGTTTCATTTCCAGTGATCATTTCTCACTGTTATAGCAAATACACGTGTTATCAATCACCTCTTTGACTTAGCATTGAACCTATGATTAGTTTTAATTTTTCAAGTTGGTTACACAACGGCTACACATACGACAGCATTTACTGAACCATAGTTTGTATATTGCCGTGTATATCTTGGCACTATGTTGATAGTGTGGGTTGGAAGCAAGTTGCTTCAGGCTTTTGCTTGTACTTAGTTTTGGCATCGCTACCTGTTTTTCTTTTGCAACAGTCATATATCCTTTTCCTGTTTATGTTGATCCTTTTTTTCGTTAACATTTCTTCTTATCCAGGTTCCCAACCACTTGTTGTGGTTGATGTTTTTCTACTGGTTCTTCCACTCATCTCTGAACTTCTCAGCTGAGCTGCTGCGCTTTGGAGACAGGCAGTTCTACAATGACTGGTGGTGCGTACCTGTGTGTGGTTGTGTCTGTGTTGTTTATGAATTTTATGAGGTGTGATGGAGTGTGGGGAAGGACTGTCTGGGCTTGTGCAGTGTGGAGGTGGTTGATGCCTGGATGTGCATACACACTTGTAAATGGAAATTTGAGAACTGTACAGGTCTGTAAGCACATGTGAAGCATTTTTTCAGTACTTTGGAAAACAGATTGATGGGTAAAGTCATAGATGTCAAGTCAAGTTATAAATGCATGTCTGTGGGATTGGATGACTTGTGTATTGCACTTTTATTTGCTGATATTAGTCTGTTAATATAGGATAATTACCTTGGGATAATTACTCATTTTATTTTCCTGCGTGTCAGTAAAGGTTCTAGACCTTTTTCGTGTTCATCAATATTAATGAAAGTGCCTTAGATCCCTTATTTAGACCCTGTAATGCTCTTCGTTCAGGAACTCTGAGACGGTGACATATTTCTGGCAGAACTGGAACATCCCTGTTCACAAGTGGTGTCTACGGTGAGTTATTCGCACACTAACGCACTGAGACGGAGCAATGAAATTCATTGGTTCACAAGTGAACCCAGGGAGACAGACTTAACAAGGCACAGTGATGTATTTGGGAAACCAATTCATCTGACTGTGGAAGTAAGTGTTAGTAATAAATACAGCGTCTGCCTGCAGCAAGATCCAGATACACTAACACTGCAGCAGGAGTAAATGCAGTCAGGTTATATCGAACAAGACAAAGGAAATGAAAGATCATTTAAATGCTTTAAAGCCTCACAGCATGGAGAGTTACATGCCATGCATTTCAACATACAGTATTACACATAAATAAACTAAATAATGACAGTTTAGTGTATTTGACTCTCTGCAGTATATGTCCATCACTCCTTCTATCTATGCATTAACTTTCCTCATCTGTTCTTCTGTCTGTTTTATAGTCACTTTTACAAGCCGCTGCTGAGGACGGGATTTAGTAAAATGGTCAGCCAATCAGCAGTTTTCTTCTTGTCTGCCTTTTTCCATGAGGTAAGACCACTCTCTCTGCTTATGTGAACACTGTAGTAAACGCTGTACGTTGAACTTCATACGTTTTCAGTTGAAGTGATTTAACACTTTTCTGTCTGTCTGTTGCTCTCAGTACCTGGTTAGCGTTCCTCTGAGGATGTTCAGACTGTGGGCCTTTATGGGCATGATGGCTCAGGTAATTGATGCATATAACTTGTGAAGAGATACAGCTGTGGTGAACACAAATCTTGTATCAGGACTGCACTGTGCTAAAAATGTTTCACTGAAAACTGTGATAAATGAATTGTGATATGGCTAGAGCATTTTTTGTTTTGTGTATTGGTAGTGTGGCACAAATAGTTCATCTGTGTATGAAGACAAGTGGATTATGTTACTTTTGACTCCTATGGGACATTTTAAAAGGTGTTCCCAGTGTTTGGCTTTGGCCTGAGTATTGTTAACTTAATTAATGACCTCATTAGGATAGGAGGGCATATTTGATGTATCATGTTTTTTTTGGGGTGGGGGGTTTGCAGAAAAATAGGTTACTTAAGTGCATCTTATTCTTTGCTGACTTTGTGTTATTCACTTTAATGTGCTGAGTCACACAACAAATACATACACAGAAAACTTCAGACTGTTATTAGTTTTTCAAAACATAATCACTTTCTATGTTTACCTATTTTATTTGCTCATCAGCTTCCATTAGCCTGGTTCGTAGGCCGTTTTCTGCGTGGTAACTACGGCAACGCAGCTGTGTGGATGTCAATCATCATTGGCCAGCCATTCGCCGTCCTGATGTACGTCCATGATTACTACGTCCTGCACAACAGACAGGAGGTTGACTGATGCACATACACACACACACTATGATTTTCTTAACTGGTCTCACTCTTCTTCTATCAGCAATTCATACATACAGACAAACAAACAGAAACATAAATATCACTACCATTAAGTGCAAAGAAACAGACAGTGCCTATATGGCAGGATTAGCTTCATCCTGATTATAAAAATGTTTAGATTAGATGGAAATTTCAGAAAAGATTAAAAATTGTAGAATATTTAAAGAGGACAGTGTAGAAAAAAGGTTAATCTGGAAACTCTTTTCTAACTAAGGGAGACAGGTTTTACCTCTGTATCAAGTGATATACAGTAGTAGTGCATTGTATTACTCAGGTGATTTTTTATAATCTTGGAAAAACCGTAGATGGTCAGTTTTAGCTGAAATGTTAGTTGAATGGATAATTTATCAAATTGCCTTTTTCACTGCAAAAACAGCAACATGCAGCTTTTTATAGATTTTTACCGTAGAGGTTATGCTTCTCTTCAGCTGTTTGTGGACAGTAAGGTCAATCATTTTGTCATATGTTAAGTTGACAACATGATCAAAGTGCCTCGGTAGAAGTTATGAACGAGATATATTCTTTGCTGTGTTTCTTCCTTCCTTTATCCTGAGCCACAGCGGCCTTAATCTGTCAGGTTTTACTGCGAGAAAGAACATGTTCACTACACAAAATGAATGTATGTAGGCAGGATTGTTATGATATATGATGATTTGATAATATAACTTTTATTTCAAAGATATGTCACTTTTCAGTCACGAAAAGACCAACATTATGTGTATGTTTTTTGTGTGTCTACCAGAAGTGCCATTAATACAGCACAAATACAATCACTTCAACACTTAGAAAAGCTTTTTTTGATCAGCAATAAAAAAATAAATATAAATAAAAAACAGACGGTACTCAATATGAATGGATATTTTTTAATGTTTGTTTGTATTTATATCTGTGTCTAAATACAACATGTGTGTGTCTTAAAATAAAGAGTTCTATTCAGGTTGTGTTATTAAGTGTGGATTATTTTATGTCAAGAAGTGTTTTTCTATGTGAGTAAACATGACACTTGAAATGGATAAACAGACAAAGTGAGGGAAGTACATTCAGCACATTGGAGTCTGGGGCATCTGCAGTCATTCAGTGAACAAGCACTGAAAAGTTATCACATTACTGATCTTCTGTACTACTCCTGTAGAGGAGAGTCATCAAGGAGAGAATCCCTGACCCACATATAATTAAGTGGATTAAATATTTGAGCTACACTATTCTAGTGTGAAACCCTGTTACAGTATATGGTTAAATATCATCTGTATGGGATTAGACACTAGTCACAGTCACTTGTCCACAGTCTATCTCAAGGTGTTTTTAGCAGATATTTACTGTAAACTGAAGATTATGTGAGTGAATGTTGCCTGTTTGACTATTAAACCAGTCTAGAAGAATCTCTTTTCAGTCTTTAGTTGCTGAATGGCTTTTAAATAAGGCTCCGATTTTCTTTCATCTGTACATGTAAAGATGGAGGAGACTGTATTAATAGATTTTGTAGACCTGTGAAAATAATACCAGTGCATGTCATACAAATGCCAATCTATCAGACATGCATCTCCCTAGATGCCGCAATAATCTAAATCAGATCACACGGCTAGAAAAGTTTAAAAAGTTGGCCATCATTATAAACCTGTTTTTTTTTATCCACAATCTTGCAGTTTTGCTCTCTGTACCATCAAGTGATTGAGATCTATCTTCACAAGGCACTTAGTCATTTTCCAGCAGCAACGACTACCATTCATTCCTAAAGGCTTCGGAAACACTACTTTAAGCCCCTAAAAACTAAATGTACTGGCCCCTTAACACTGATCCAGTGTTTTGTAGTACATCAATCTTTCTGTCACTGATTGCTTATATGTTGTTGGGGGGCTCTGAGGGAATCCATACCCTCAATATACCTTCAGGCAGTGATTCAGCTCCACATATCTTTACTGAGGTTAATGTGTGCTCTGGCTCTCATCAAGGTTGACGCTTCATCAGGCCCCCGACTCCTCCTTCCCTAAAGGTGGGATATGACCCTTGTGCTCCAGTCATATCTTTATTCAAAGCAAAATTTAATCCTGAAACGTTGGTCAAACTAATCTTTTCTTAAAATATAGTGTACCTCTATTCTGCTCAATCCCACATTATGAATAATGTTAAATTTCCTGTATCAAATTGCTCTTTAAAAGGACCCGAAAGTCTCTTTTGTAGCATATCCTCATTTTATTCATTTTCTATGACTACTCTGAGATCACAATAATAATGTCATGCCTTGAAATAAAAATCACTGACCAAAGTCATTTTGGACAGACATTTTATTGAAAACATAAAATGCAAATGACATTTACCACATCTCTGTGCCGTTTCCATATGAAATGTGTATTAATTCTCAGATTCTCTAGTGTTAACTACACTCACAGACATTTACCACACCACATTACCACCATCATTAATCAGAGTCGTCACTATTAGGCTACCTACCAGGCTTAAAATAATGTCAAGACAGCAGCACACATTATTTACCACTTTGCCAAGGGTCATATCATCCAGGGGCACAAAATATCAGTGTGTGTGTGTGTGTGTGTGTGTGTGTGTGTGTGTGTGTGTGTGTGTGTGTGTGTGTGTGTGTGTGTGTGTGTGTGTGTGTGTGTGTGTGTGTGTGTGTGTGTGTGTGCCTGTGTGCCTGTGTGTCTGTGTGTCTGTGTGCATGGGTTTAGATTTGTTATCCAGAGATGCAAGGCCAGGTCTGTGAATCTGTATTTTGTCACGCTGACAGTAAATTAAACAGCAAGTCTACACCAAATCACAAAGTGTCTGTAGGCGCGTCTGTACGTGCTCTGTGATTGTGACATTTGGTTAAACAATCGTCAGCGGAGATTAGAACGTAGATGTGACAGCAGACATAGCTTTACAGGATACACAATACGATATAGAGTGTCAGCCCACACTAAAAATGTATACCAGTGGGGTTTTTCTTCATGTCAAAAAGGGCTTGATGCACTATTTCAGCAGTGGTATAAGGGGGACTGAGCTTCTTTTTTTTTTTTTTTTTAATGTTATCTGTCATGTAGGGCCCACTGGAAACAAGCACATGACCATTTTTAATATGGTTTGATAAATACTGGCTGTATGATAATGTGCTAATTATTTTTAATACATTGTTCATTCATCATTTTACTGACAGGTGCACAATTGAAGTCTCACACTGTTGAACAATAAATACTCTAGTTGTGGGTTTTTCACATGTTCATCTCACATCTTACTAAAAAGAATACGTGTAATTTATTGCACAAGCAATCAATTATTCATAACTCCCATCAAACTGAAGATATCAGCAACCAGTGCCAAAAGGTTAGCTGAGTGTTCACTGCAGGACAGCAGTAATCCCCCCCCATTCCTGACAAATAACCACGAGAGAACAGGGGGGAGTGGAGTAAAAAGTGCAGAAACATCGTCATCCCTCGTCCATCTTCACTATTCAGACTGTTCCTGACATAAACAAAGCTTTCCAGTTCCCCTTGCTGGACACTGACTTGCCTTCCCTGTACCAGTACAGACATATACACACACAGACACATATAGTGATCCATGGGTCATTTGTACACCTACACAGACAGATATACTGCACATTTGCTTTGTCTAATTACTTTTTCACATACCCCCCCTCACTCTCCTTTTCTGTCCCCATCCTGCTCATTGTCTTTTTGTTCATCCTCAGTAACAGGTTGATCCATGGCTCTTCTCCTGACATCCGTTATTCCGGATCTTTCCGAGCAACGCTGACAAGCTGTGAGTGATGATGATCCTCTAGACAGGAAACCAGGAGACACAAACCTGTCTCATCCTGCAAGATGGATGGAGCGCAAGTCCAGGGACGAGTTATAAAGAGACAGACCGAGCCTTACATTTGAATACAACTTTTAGTCAGACGTGTAATTTAACTGATGCACAAAACAATACATGTATCCTAAATAGCTGCTTGAAGGAGGCATTTAATTTAGCTTTTGAGTTTTGCTTGATGTATAACTTTGTACATTCAAAGTGTATTACTGGTCAAGTAAGTTATACAATCAATTTATTCACATTTTACAAGGAATTCAAACATTTCTTATGGGTATGTCCTGTCTGGCAATAGCACATCAATTTGGTTTAATGTCATGTATCTAAAACATACTTCTTGTGCATCACTTTCATACATTTTCTGAAAAGGTCAGTATAGCTAGAAGCGTTTTGTATTTCTTCATCTTCTTCTGTCAAACTGTGTGTCTCCTCATTATCACATCCACAATGCAGAATATATCAACCACAACACGATACTTAACTTTGTTTTCAATCTCTTCCTCTTATCATATTCAGTATCATATTCAGTACTTCTTTAATACATTTAACGATGGAAACAAGTTAATCATCTTGGGAGATCGATGATACTACCCTCCATTGTTGGTAAAAATAATTCTCAGGATGAAGAGAGCATCAATAATCATGATGTTTGACCTCAGCCGTGTGAGAATTGCGTTTATATGAGTTTATCTTTAATACATCACATGAAAGTAGTTATGAGAGGACAGTTGCAGTGCATCATATCTGATCTAAAGCCTTTTCTTAAATAATGGATTTTCAACAAGGCAAGGCAAGGCAAGGCAGTTTTATTTATATAGCGCATTTCATACACAGTGGCAACTCAATGTGCTTTACATAAAAGAAACATTTAACAGAAAAAATTGAAAAAACATGGAATTTGAGAAATAAAAATAAAACCCAATCATCCAACACATACATACCCCCCCCCCCCCCCACCACCCCACACACACACTAATAATAAAAACAAAGTACAGAAACATAGAAAGAGAGAATAAAATACTATAATATTGAGTATTAAAAATAAGATTGCAGCATAAAATAATGATTTGCTTTAAAATCATTAAAAGGACATAGAGTGCAAATGAAAGATTAAAATTTAAAGTGCTTTGAAAGAGCTCAATCATAAGCACAGGAGAAAAGAAGTGTTTTTAACCTGGATTTAAAAATATTCACAGTTGGGGCTGATTTCAGTTCTGCCGGTAGTTTGTTCCAGTTGTGTGCAGCATAACAGCTAAAAGCTGCTTCACCATGTTTAGTCTGAACTCTGGGCTCCACTATCTGACCTGAGTCAGTAGATCTCAGAGCTCTACTGGGTTTATATTCTACTAACATGTCATTCATGTATTCTGGACCTAACCATTCAGTGATTTGTAGACCAGTAGCATAACTTTAAAATCTATTCTATAGCTGACTGGGAGCCAGTGTAAAGACTTTAGAACTGGAGTAATGTGCTCTGATCTCTTTGTTCTGGTTAAAACTCGAGCTGCAGCGTTCTGAATGAGCTGCAGTTGTTTAATGCTTTTTTGTGGGAGTCCAGTCAGAAGACCATTACAGTAGTCGAGTCTACTGGAGATGAAAGCATGAATCAACTTCTCCTGGTCTGTTTGAGACATAAAACCCTTCACTCTGGATATGTTCTTAAGCTGATAGAAGGCTGTTTTGGTGATTGATTTGATATGACTGCTGAAGGTCAGATCTGAGTCTATCAGCACGCCAAGGTTTCGGACTTGGTCGCTAGTTTTTAGAGAGAGTGACTCGAGATGTTTACTGACAGCAATCCTCTTCTCTTTATTGCCAAAAACAATTACCTCAGTTTTGTCCTGATTTAATTGAAGGAAATTTTGGTTCATCCAATTTGTTACTTGCTCTAAACAGTGACACAATGACTGTATTGGACTGTAGTCATCCGGGGACAGTGCTAGGTATATCTGCGTGTCATCTGCATAACTGTGATAGTCTACATTAGAGTTCTGCAGAATTTGACCCAAAGGCAGCATATATAGACTGAACAGAAGGGGTCCAAGAACTGACCCCTGAGGAACTCCACATGTCATAGCAACTCGATCGGATTCATAACTTCCAATGGTCACAAAATAACTCCGATCCTCCAAGTAGGAGCTGAACCATTCTAGGACTGTTCCGCTGAGTCCTGCCCAAGTTTCCAACCTGTTCAACAGTATACTGTGATCCACAGTGTCAAACGCAGCACTGAGATCCAACAGGACCAGAACTGACACCTTGCCTGAGTCAGTGTTTAACCTTATGTCATTTAAAACTCTAATAAGAGCTGTTTCTGTACTGTGGTGAGGTCGGAAGCCTGATTGAAATTTGTCAAAAAGGCCACTGGAGTTCAAGAAATTGCTGAGTTGATTAAAAACCACTTTCTCAATGATCTTGGCTATAAAAGGAAGATTTGAGATAGGTCTGTAGTTGGTTAACATGGAAGCATCCAGCGTTCTCTTTTTTAAGAGTGGCTTAATGGCAGCTACTTTAAGGGGTTTAGGAAACGTGCCTGATTGAAGTGAGCTATTTATTATTTGTCGCAAATCTGTTTGGACAGAGTTCACAATAGTTTTAAAAAAGTCTGATGGCATTTTGTCAAGACAGCATGTTGATGGTTTTAGATGCTGAACTGTTTCCTCTATGGTTTTTTGGTCAACTTTTTTAAATTCTGACATCGCAGTTGAGTTATTCCTGGGAGGTCTTAGGGATTGCGTATTTTTATTGTTTTGTTGATTTGTGTTGATATATAACCTTATGGACTGGATTTTTTCACTGAAAAAGCAAGCAAATTCATTGCATTTATCTGTGGAAAGGAGTTCTGGAGCTATCTGTTTAGGGGGGTTTGTAAGCTTATCAACCATAGCAAACAGATTGCGAGTGTTGTTGATGTTCTTATTAATAATTTCAGAAAAGTGTAGCTGTCTAGCTTTGAGTAACTCATAGTTAAAATTACAAAGACTTTGTTTGTAGAGGTCAAGGTGAATTTGAAGTTTAGTTTTTCTCCACTTACGCTCTGAGTGATTAATCTGCTGATAATTTTCAAGATTAATCCATCACAGTTTCCTAAAATCCAAGGCAATGTCATCAAATTGCCTGTTTTATCGACCAATTATGCACATTAAATCCAAAGATATTCTATTTACTATCACATATGACTAAGAATGGCAGTAAATCCTCACAGATGAGTGTTTGGAACAGATGAAAGTTTGGCATTTTTGTTTTACAAATTAAAAAAAATAATAATTAAAAATTAATCAGTTATCAAAATAGTTGCAGATTATTTTTCCTAATCGATTAACTGACTATATATTGTAGTTCTATAGCCATGTTCAGAAAACATGAGGCACATCAGACTCTCTTTCTCACTGTCACCTTCTTGATCTTCATCAACATATCACTCTTCATTCATATTCACCTTTATCATAAGATGCAGACTGGAATTAATGAAACCCCTACCCACTGTAAATGCCAGTGTTTTAAAGATACAAGTTCTCTGCATTAAAATAACAATATTCAGACCATTATTTGTCATAAAGTTTATTTTCTGAATATATCCGTGCACTGTTTAACATGAATAGAAAGTAGGTTGTTTGCATTTACATGATTTACAATGGTCATTTGTTGCTCACATCTCCTGTCATGAGAGTCTATTGCAATGTAATGTATACATTCAATTGTATATTTTACGAGTTTGTTATGATGCAAATTCTGAGTGATATCAGTATATACTGTAGGCTGTAAGAAGATATGTCTAAATTGGAACACTAATGACACTAATCATGTTAAAGAAGACGAATGAAAAAACTACTTAAAGAGGTTGTGTCTTTATTTTATGGGAGAGAACTTTCAGAACCTCCATAATTTCAGTTTTACAGTAGTCTAAGCCTTATACAAAGCAAAATGTAATGGTTTGGAAAAGAGCTGGAAAGACCTAAACAGTATATCACATGTTTAATGTATGAGTTGTGCTTATGATGTTGAGTGCCAGAGCACAAGGACATTTTCGTGCATGTGCATTGTAACATTGGTGTACATGGGCATGCATGTGCGTGTCAGAGCAAAATGTAAACACATACTAAGACTTCCTGTCTGAAAACCAAACTGAGGGGAGATTTAGAGTGAGAGGGAGGGAAGTAGAAAGACAGAGTCATTGAAGGGAATGAGAGAGAGGGACTAAAAATGATGTTAATGGGGGGATAAAGAGAGCGGAAGAGAGTCACATTGAAGGTAGAAAGACATACAATAGAAGTAGAAGGATCTGAGAGTGTCTAAGTAATCTAAAGGGAGAAAACAATAATCTGGATAACAGAAGTCAGGCTGGCAAAATGATAGAAATGACAGGGATACCTCTTGATGCACAGATCTGAAGAGGAGTGTTGATTACTGCAGCCAACTGGCTTGAGTGAAGAATCTCAAAGGAGAGACACAACTGACAGACGGATGAGATATATGAAATTCTCACTGAACTGCTACAGACAGACAAGGGGCTGATGTAAGTGGATGTTCAGAGATGATACAAGTGTGCAAAGGTCACTGAAAGTTGAAACATCCTTGCTTGGACATGATCCAGCATCACCTGTTTGGACGCTGACCAAGGACCTGTGGATTACGAGAGGGAGTCAACTTCTGACTGGTCTGCTGTTATTCTACCTGTTTAATCAATAGGTCCATTTTTTTCTCTAGAGGTAAGTAAAAAGCGAGTAAAAATGTGACTATATACAGTTTTTTCTTAATGAACTTTAAAAAAAATCAGCCTTCAGTAAACCCAGGTGCGTGCAAGTACAGATGTCTCCTCCATTCATGAGTTTTTCCACAAATGGATACGGTTAGTGAAAATTAAGTAGAGTGAATATCAGCGAATATCAAACAGTGTCCTCTCCAGAACATGTTTGTTGTATGTTAAACAATCAGAGTTCATGGACAAGGCCCTGTGAACTTGTAATGCACATACCAGTACAACTGTCACTAATATTAGAATTACAGCAGCATTTGCCTTGAGGGGCTTTCTTTAAAGCTATAATTTGATGTTGGACAGCGTGAGATCTTTATTCTGCTATTCCATCCTGTCTCTCTTCCTTTCTATATATTTTACACAATCCTAAGATCACACACACACACACAAACGGGACTCCCACGCTGCTGGAATTTATTTGGACAGTGTTATTTGTGATTTTCCTCCGAGCCCTCTGCTCTCCTAGCAGTATCACTTTACAGTCATTGCATCACCACTATCTTTGATGTTGAATAGAAAGAGCAACAATATGATGGCAACAGTGATGCATCAGACTGATATCATATTATTCGTGTAGACTCAGATCAGAGGCTACACAAGCCTGTTTTCAAGTTTTCAATCTATTTGATGCCTCTGAAGTCCGTTTATTCTAAGATTACAACTGCTCTGATAAATGTGGTGTTTGGCTGAAGCATGGTAGCTTTTCATGTTCATGTCAACATGTCGGAGATATCAATTTATTTAGGGTCAATAATCTGTAAATCTGTAAGTCTTATCAGCAAAGTAATAATATGTTCAATGTTCTGAGAGGCCTAAAGCCACATTTTGGGCCTTTTACAAGAAAAAAACAAACAAAAAAACAACAACAATTTAAAAAAAACATACTTATAGCTCCGTCGGGCTGTAACAACTTACAGTGGTGCTTTGAGCTAAATGCAGACACTTGGTTTAGTGTGTTAGCATGCTAACATTTGCTAATTAGTACTTAACAGAAAGAAAATTGTTGGAATGTCATTTTATTTCATTAGTTTCATTAGGTATTTGGTCATGAACCATATTGGGCAAATTAAGAATTTGGCCTGATGGCCGTGCTAAAGGAGAAGTTAAGGGCATTATTTCATGGGGGGGACTTGAAAGTTTCAGACGATTCATTCAAAACCACAAATAAGAAAAAAGTCAGGGAAATATCAAATAAGGATGAATCCTAAAGCTTTGCTAGCAAAGAAAGAGTCTGTAATTTTGGATAACTGAACAGGATACATTTGTGTTAAACGTTCATCTTCTCAAAGCCCAGCTTTGTTTACAACACATCATGAAAACGACATGAATGTATTAGGCTACTTGTCACTATCATTTGTGACTAAACAGAGGAAGTATGTGGTTTAACACACAATTACCCCACAGCCTCGCTCATAGCACACTTAATCTCTGTTAATGATGATGAATTACCACCAGTAAACTGAATAATATCAGAGGATGTTACTGTGAAAACACCCATTTATTTCTTTGAGTGTTCTTAATGTTCTGTGGCCGGACCGGTCTTGTTAATACAGATGAATCACATTATTCATGCCTCACCCTCAGCTGAGCATGTTATTCTCATTAGTCTGAATAGACTACACTTTTCATCAACTGGATGATTATTTTGTTTTAAGAGATTAGTTGTGAGCCATGAGCGTAGGTTACACAACACAGTTACACTGAGAACTTCCTAAACTTTTCTATTGTGGTTCGCACATGAGCAATTAAACTACATTTGTAATGGAACGATACAGTGATACATTATCACCACACCATGAAAATGACATGTTTCAATGACATCTCCTTTTCAAAAATTAATTTGCATTTTAACCGTTGTCTGCACTTGTAAGTAACAATTGCACTGTACATCCTGTAGCATTTATTTCACCTTTATCGATTTATCAGTTTTATTGAGATGATTTCTGGATTTCAAAACTGGGATTACCTGGTGTTTGGAATATCATAATGTTCATCTACAAATTGAATGTGAACGTATGGACTGATTTATGAAATGACACCAAATTTTAAATTGTTAATGTCATTAGAAAAGAACTGTAGTCTGGTTCACACACATAATTTATCCAGTATGTGTATTCGATTTACGAGAAGAATTAATCTATCTCGGTGGTAAATAAACAGGCCAGTTGTCAGATTAAGATTGCTTTATACCACTCTTTGTGGTACAGATCTGATCCACTCTGAGTTATTTAAATGGACTGAAACCACACAGAATCTTTTTCCCCTCTTATGACTGACATTTAAAGGTCACATCTTGACCAGAAAGATGTAGATGTGTTTTTTCTATATTTCTGATGAGGATAAGATCTGTGCTATGTAAGAGTTAAAATCTACATATTTTACCCTTAATGAATAAAACTAGAAATAAATATACTCAGGGCCCCTCAGAGCCCATTGCTGTAGCAATAAATAAATACAGTTACATATAAATAGATAGTCTAAATAAACCAAATACTGGCTTGAAGTGGCTTTGTCAATATGTCCATGCCAACAACCACACTGAGGTTAGAGGAACTTGGTGTACATCAGAGCAAAATAGAGAAGATGGATGTGTGTTTGTGTGTGTGATAGAGAGAGAGGATTAAGTTTATTTGGTTTTGATCAGGCATCAATCTAGTCAGAAAGCAGAAGAATGCGAAAATTGCCTCATTTATCAAATAAGTTTTACAAAGAAAGAGTAAGACAGGCTAATAGGATAGGATAATGACAATTTCAAAACCCATGACCCTCCCTGTACAAGTGAATGTGTTTGGCTGATACTGATTTGACCCTGTGACAGATGTGTACAAGGTGTTTCCCTTGCCAGGCTGGGATAACCTCCAGCCCCTCAACAGCTATGAATGGGTATAGAAAATATGAATGGACATCAGCATCCTTAAATAAAATACAGACTACATAACTTTGAGGTATCAGCCATTTATTGCATAGTGGAATTTAAACATTGTGTAATTTTGTCTGACAGCTTTGATTCCAACACTGAAACATCATCTGTATCACCCCCACAGTCCTCACCAACCTGCATCATCATCATCATTATCATCAGCATCGGCATCAATCACCATTATAATGAACTCCAACAGTACTGAGTCCTGGGTTTTTATCAACACCTCATTTCCCCTCCTGCCTGTACTAGCCAGTTCCAGCAACAGAAGTGGCATGGAAGCATATCTCCAAAAACTAGCTCATTTAGATGAGGGACTCTACAATGACTTCTATGGCCTTTGGATTGCACTGATGGTCATAAACTCTCTCATATTCCTAGTAGGTATATTTCATAAATCCCTTATGGTGAATTAAATGTATAGTTAGTCTCTGATTGACAAAATTGATTGACAAAATACAATCTCTTCTAGGTGGGCATGGTGCTCAACATTGTGGCACTTTATGTTTTCTTTTTCCGCACCAAGCAAAAGACCACATCAGTGATCTATACCATCAACCTTGCAGTGTCAGACCTCTTGGTGAATCTCTCTCTGCCGACTCGCATCCTGCTTTACTACAGTGGAGGAGCTTGTCTCACCTGCTCCTACCTGCATATCTTCAGCTACTTTGTCAACATGTACTGCAGCATTTTGTTTCTGACCTGTATATGTGTCGACCGTTACCTTGCCATAGTGCAGGTGAGTACTTTAAGCCTAAACTGTCCCTTCACAACATGCAGGATGCTTCAAAAACAGAAGGAAGCTAAAGTTGCTTTTTTTTCTCTTGTATTTGCAGGTTGAAGCATCCCGTCGTTGGAGGAACTCCGGTGTGGCCAAATGCGTGTGTGTCTCTGTCTGGCTGTTTGCCATTGTGGTCACCTACTCCTTCCTCTCCACTGCTTTCCAGCACACAGGCTGCTGTCTCTCAAAGCTCCTGTTCCTCACAATCTTTGAGTTTTTTCTACCCCTCGTCATCATTGTGGTTTTCACTTTGCGGATAATGTGGGCCCTTGCTGATCGCCGCCTGATGCAGCAGAGCAGGTATAGCTTGCAATACCTATGCTGATGTAAAGAAGTAAGGTATATAGAAAACCAAGGCTTTTTTGTTCTGGTCTGTCATTTGCCTCTATCAGGTGTTGAAACATTTAAAATGACAGTCTTTGACATGCTTTTGATACAAGAACATACCAAACAAGCACAAAAAACAATGAAAAGTTCCAGCACTGAAAGCACTGCTGGCATACAGTTGATTGGATGTCACAGCAGCATCTCTACCTATGTTTTCAGGGAGAGGAGAAGGAGGGCTGTTCAGCTGCTGACCACTGTGCTGATCATTTTCACTGTCTGCTTCACACCTTTCCACATCAGACAGGTAAGTGAGAGACGCCGACACTTTGTTTACATTAAATATTGACATCATATTTTTGTCACCTTTAAACTCTCTGTGAAGCTTCAATATGACATGGCATATACAGATCAAACAATGGAAAGGTTGTAGGCTGGAGTAGGGTATTTAATGATGAAATGTATGATGTGTTGCTGCTTTTCTATATTTATGAAATTAACAGGTTTTTGTCAAATATTATAGGATTATGTCTAATCATGTGGCTGTGCTGTGGTGGTTTGTGGGTTTTTGTGTTGTAGGTGGTGGTGTACTTCTACCCTGACATGCCTCATCATGTGATAGTCTACCACTTGACTGTCACTCTCAGTAGTTTGAATAGCTGTATGGATCCTGTTGTCTACTGCTTTGTCACAAACAATTTCCAGGTAAAACTGGAGTCACTGTGTATGTGTGTGTGTGTGTGTGTGTCAGTTTGTCCATCTATTATTCATTCAGTTATTTACTCATAATGTACTGTCCTTTTCTCCCCCCAGACCACGATGAGAAATATTTTCCGTCGTGCAGATCCTGAGCAGACCAGTGGTGACATCATCAGCATGCAGCAAAGCTCCAAGGGCTCAGGAGGAACAGTCTACGCTATCTCTAATAATGTGATCATGATGACCAAGATTCCCACCTCAGTGTAGAGAGACAATGTGGGGAAGAACCATACACTGTAAATCCCCCTCACATGAGGTGAAGACACCTGAAAGTTGCCTGGGGAGATATTACTAATATTTCTGGACTCTGCAAAATGCTGACCAGTAACAACAGCATTAGTGTGTGATGGCACAGTAAGGAGAGCTCAGGATTGACAGCCAATGCTGTTATTAATAATTTATTATTGAGGAACGACCCTTTTTAAAAAAAAACAAAAAAACAAAAAACAAAACTGAGATACCAGTGCAACAGAGAACAGGACAGTCTCCCTGACCACTGGGCTAGTTTGCTGCCAAATACAACAGAATACAAAGCTGACTTACAAGTATTATAGCATGTAGGAATCATACATCCATGTGTTATAATTCTGTATGCAATTCATATTTCAACACATATTTTACCCTTAAAGTGTGTTGGCACACAGACTATATGACATAACCAAACTTAAGTTTCCTTTCATGCTGTAATCCCTCAATAAATCCTGCAGCTGAGCAAGATGACCATGGCCACTGTAAAAGGAGCAGCAAGAGGAGTAAATACTTGTGACCTCTTGTGACCTCTGTTATGCCCACCAAAGAAGTGTGTGGAAAACAAGGATATTAGTAAAGATGGAACATAGCATAAAACAGACCACACCTGTTCCTGTTTTCCACATGGAAGAATAGGTTTTATGGCCTGGATTACATGTCCCCATTCATATCTTGACCCCTTCAAAAGACCCAATATCTCGAAATAATAACCACTTTGTGCAGCAGAGGGCAACATTGCTCACCCTTGATGAGCATCAGAGACAAGAAAATTGTATAACTAAAATGAAAACTGCTTGGAGGACACACACATCTACATTTTGACTGTTTGGACAGCAGTTGTTTGATATTATGTGCTGTTAAGTAAACACTGTCATTATTTTCACAATCAGTAGCATCATCAAAACTTCTCTTTACAGGAGAAAAATAACACATTAAATGCATATTAGGGAAATTAGGGGGGAAATAAAGACATGTTCAAGCAAGTCAAATGTTTTGCTTTGTATTACTTCCATGATTATAATTTGAAATATGATACCTCTTTTGATTGATTATTAATTGTTGATGACGGGCCTAGTTTTTAAATTTATGACAACTGGTATTATTATTAATTGATGAGGAATGTAGGCTACTGTAAGTATAATATTTTTTTTAAATTGACAACAAAAAAAAACAGTTTATATGTACACAATGTGTACAAAACCATATACATTGTAGGTACATACAGTATAACAAACACAAAGAAATGTAAATGTATATGTAAGGAAAATGTACACATTTCAACTAGAAATTAACGCTAGGGGGATGGGGATTTATATAAAGATTTTTAACGAAGCACAATGTGTGACAGTTTTAATTGCTTTTGGTTTCTGGGAGTATTTAATTGAATTAAAGTATTGTTTGATCACATTACTAAATGCAATAAAGCATGGTTTCCTACCTGTAAATTTACATTTATGGATATGGAATTTGGCCATTATAATAATAAGATTTATCATGTACAAATGAGAATTTTTTTTCTGTGTTATATTCCGAGAGACCAAACAATACATTCTTCCAAATTAAATTAAAACTTTAATCAACAACAATAAAATCCCAAAAGTTTTGCCAGAATATCTTCACAAATGGGCAATGTCACCATAGTTTCTGGTCATTCATAACAAAAACTACAACTCACATCAATGTCTCTCTTAAATCTCTTTTCAAGATCATTCTTAGCCGGATAGACTTGATGAATGAGTTTAAAAGAAATTTCCTTAACTTTATTGGCACTAACCATCATCACTGCAAGTGTTTTGCCGACGCCATCTGCGTTGTCCCGTGACCACGCCCCGCTTTGTTACTGTGGAAACCCGTTGAGATTGATGGGTGTAGTGTACCAGATGCTCACTCAGTTAGCTGGCAAAGTTTAGCCAGATTGCTAACCTAAATCGAGGGTTTTTTGCTGTCCGGGTATCGAAAACTCACAGAAGGCGGACATGGCTCGACTATAACGTACAAGAGTACAAGTCCAGGTACATGACGTCTTTTTTATTTTTATTATGAGCGCATCCCTTCCCTGTACATTGCTAACGTTAGCCCTGATTTATTCGCCAACCTGGGGTTAGCTCGCTAAGGTAATGTAAGCCCATTTAATGTTAACTGTACGTGAAGTCACCCAGAGTCAGGGGATTTCAGCCAGTTGGACTTAACACATGTGTCTGGTGCCATGTGCACAGTCGTCAGACACTTAAAGCAACTAATAATCTGTAGTACAGATTTTACAGCAGGTCGGTAGGTAGCGCAGGTAAATCAGCGTTAATGCTCTGAACGGCGGCCACTGACAAAACAAGCCCCGACTGGTTAAACGAGTACACACACACTCACACACCTACTCAACCTTTACTACCATTCATTCCGCGGTGTGAAACATACATTTTGAACCGTGCTGAGGTGAGGTTGAAACATGTACAGAGTGGTTACTTCATTAACACAGGTTACACTATTACTACATGAAAACATTATAACTTGAGTCGAGTTTCTCACACACTCACTGGAGGCGTTTTAAAGCTGAGTTAGTTTTGTTTAAATATTTACTTACTCACCACGAATTTCGGAGAGCTGTGGTTTATGAACCTCAATCAAAAGAGACACAATGAGTGAGTAACGACTGGAAAAGAAGAAGGGGGCTTAACTATATGCCATCAAGTCTAATCAGATCACATCGCTGTTATACATGGTCTGTATCACCCTAACACCTAACTCAACCTAACACGTATGATTTCATAATGTGTTATTAGGTAGTCGTGGTGCAAAGGTTATGCCTATGAAAACAGACTTAGATGAGACATCAGTGGAAAGTCTTATTGTAACTTCAGATAGATAAGGTGTGGCTTAAAATTGTTTTAGTACTTCATTCCTTCACGTTTATCCCCTCAATAAACGGTTAGTTTTGCGTTGAGTTTGCATTTGTTGCTTTGTTTTAATGCAGGGCAGCATTTTTCCTGTCAGGGGACCCAACCACACCAAAATAGTTTCTCAACGTGGAAGCTGTCGATAAAATGTTCCTTGATCTATTTTGTATAGTTAAAAAAATGACTAGAAAGAAATATACTTTGTCTGTAATATTTCTTTCTGTATCTTTGCAGATATGTTGAAAAGCAAGGCAATGCTACCCTCTGTATGCTATCGTAGCTTTGGCTTACTGACTAACTGGTGTCTGTTTTTTTGCAGGAGTTTCCTCATGCTTTGGCTCTGACTTTTTCTGCTGACACACTCTCAAATCTTACACAATCCAAAAGCTGTGTGCACACAACCTCCAATGCACACTGACACAGCCACCATAGTCACACACCTACTATAACCCTGACAGCAGCTCACCACAAACACACAGTTACTGAAACACATAATACACATATCACCACCCCTCTCCTCCCACCTCTTCCTCTCTTTCCCACTCCTCCCCTCTGCATACCTCTGGAGCTGCCCAGGACAAACCACAGCAAAGGACACCACTGCTCTCCTGCTGACCTACTGAATCGAGATCACCGCTCAAATATCAGCAAGATGCCCACAGGATAAAATATATGGCATATATTTTTACCACATCTTTTTTTTGGACATCTTCAATCTCAATATAATGATGATTCCTACCTCCTCCTCAGTTATTTGCAAGTCTTTGGCATTGAACTGATCACAGTCACGGTTCATCTTTGAATCCTGAAGGTGCCAACCAGAGATGCTCCCTGAATAATAATCTTGGACTCTTTTCGCTGCGATTGATCGGATGAAAACAATGGACATTACATCTTCTATTAGTTCATTATAACATAGTACAGTGGTACTTACACATCTAGGAAAATAATATCTACATATCAACCATCCAGTAAAAGAAATGGTTCCTCTCAAGTCAAACGAGACCTTAATGGGAGGAGAAGCAGAGGAGAGGAAGACTTTAGGCCTTCCTGAGAGGAGGACACCTAAGGAAGAAGGAAAAGACAGTGACAGTGAGAAGGAGGATGCAGAGGGTGGGGTTGAAGAGGGTCGAGGTATGCGGATTCCTCTGCATCGCTGGGTCATGCACGGGGCTGTGATGTTTGGCCGTGAGTTCTGCTACGCCATGGAAACAGCCCTGGTGACACCAGTGCTGCTGCAGATAGGTAAGGAGACGTAGTACAGACGTGGAGACAGATGCACGCTTGACCTTTTCACACTGAAACAGCTGTTGGTGATGTCATAGGTAAAGTCGAAAATTCAGCAATACATGCAACGTGGGAATTTCCACAGTTTTGTGTTGCCAGCACATTTTAATGCATACAAGGTGAATTTGTGACAGAACCTGAAGCCGAAACTGACATTCACACCTGACTTATATATACATCAGACATCAGTCGTGGGGAAATCGTTATTAGTGCAACTCATTTTTGTTGTTTATTTTCTACTTTCTACTCGTGTATACACAGCGGCAAGAAAATCCCCCCCCCCCCCACTCTAAATTTGAGGCGCAACGGTAGTCAGGTGACAATAGCAGCATTGTGGAACGTGACTGTCACTGCAATAGCTAGACTGGATCTGTGGATCTCCCGGATCCACACTGTGTCATGTAACCTATGTTCCCCGCAGTAGGGCCTATGCAGTTTGATGTCAGGTTTGCCACCATTGCAGAAATGGAACAAAGGCATTTTCTCCTGGCAAGGTATGACAAGAATGTCTAACACAGCGCATTTCAGTCTCACTGTTTTCCTCCCTGTTAACAATATTGTAGTAAAGACTATGCTTAAAAAGTCACAACCCATCAGTTTGTGGCAGCATCACCTTCAGAAACATTAACATGTTAAACCTGAATTATGTACTCCCACTCTGAGCAGCTGAAACATTAGCAGTTGGTTTTTACATGGTTGACTTCACCAGAGTCAACCTTGTACAAATACACACAATAACACACAGCTGAACTGTGTGTGAGGAACGGGTGATTTCAGTTTTGTATATTGTCATCAGATAAATCTATCTATAGTCGTTAGCTGAATTTCCCGGATCTCCTCAAGCTTGAACGTGTACTTATGAGTTCTCTCTTTTGGGTTGTCTGTGAGTACAGTAGATGCACATATTTACGACTCCTCTACAGGGACACATATTCCAGCTCATGTGTCTTAACTCTAAATAAATATGCTGCCAAACCTTGTTTGGTAATATTTCTTACCAGTTGGACACTTACTCAAAGCACTCCTAGGGCAGTGAGTCCAAATGCTGTTATTCATAAACATAACTAATCAACCCTTCAAAGCTACACAGAAATGTATGTTTGTTGCTAATTTAGTAAAAGATTTTGAAGTTATTGAGGTTGGAATGTAAAATTTCACTTGGAAATCCAAGGAAACCCTTAAAGCTCTCCTTGTTTGTTTTTTTCCTGATCAGCAATAATCTCATACAGCAAGCTCCCTTAAAGAATAATTTATTATTGTATTTCTCAAATAATTTTCTCACAAAAAACAACAACATTTAGTAAAGTTTCTCAAATGTATTTATCAAATATGAATAAAGGTGGTACTCCAGCATGAACCAAACTATGTCCTAAAAGAGTGATTGTGGTTAACTTTTGTAGCTGTTTTGTTGACTTAAGGGAGAGTGACAGCAAGAGCAGAGCAAGGCAGCGTGGGTAACATGTTGTTCCCGTGAGAACCAGCCAGCTCATCCAGGCAGCTGACTGAATTCACAGCAATGAAACTTTTAGATTGAAACTAAAAGTCCACTTCTCTCAAAGGGTTAATAAATCAGGATGTAGGTCATCTGAGACATCGCGGTTTTTTTCTAGAACTGAGAGCTGGTCTCCCATAAATGTTACAAATATGTGACCCATGTCAGAAATTGCCAAAACACATTGGTATTGAAATTAATGTTTCCTGATAAAAATGTATGTTGAAGCCTACTTCTGTCTTCTGGCTAACTTGTGGTGATTTCACCACTTCCCTGTCTGGTGCATGTTTCTGTTTTTGTTGTTGTAACAAGCCCCCTCATTATCAAAAATGTCCTTGCCACTCTGAAAGACTTCGGTAGAGGAAGCTGTTAATGAGCGCTAGTGTTTCTTCAGCTCTGGATAGGAATGCAGGGGAATCTCCTGCAAGTTGATGCATGAGAGTGGTATGAATAGGTTGGTTCAGTGAGCTTTATCCCAACATGACAGCACAAAAAACAGTCAAGTATGAGTAATTCATAAAGAAGACCACAAACAAGAACCCAGTTGTTGAGTCAGTAGTTAATGTGAGAATCATAACAACAATTACTTTAAGGGAAACCTGACCTTTTTGACACGGTTTATGATAAATAAAACAAATTAAATTCAATGAAAATGTTTTTTCAAATAAACAAGTGAAACAAGCGTTATCAGAAATACAATGTAAATAGTGTAAAAAGGAACAAAAAGGCAACTATATTGCACATAGCAAAGCTTGTTTTAATCTTCATGCTCAGTGCTGACAGAGTACTAACACAAACCTTTACTGCATGTTATATATCTCATTTACATCTGTTGCTCTTTGCTGATTCATAGAGATTATATCTGCAAATAAACTGTGTCAACACCGGAGTGCCCTCTGATGTTTTTTATTCTATTGAACTGTAGCCCAGGAAATGCTGCTATGCAAGACTCAGGGGTTATATTATTGTTAAAGCACAGACAGCAACTCATAGTCTGTTATTGTAGCTTATTATTTAACTATGGTGTCAAATATAACAACAAGTTGAGACACACCAGGTAAAACATTGTTTCACATGACCTTCAGAAGAAAAAATTGTTTCACCTAGTCCCTTTGCTTGCCTCGTGAATTCGATTAAGTCCTGCCTTGGCTTTAATCTGATTTTACTGTATCTGAATTAATTTTCTGTATTCTCTGTGTGTGTTTTAGGTCTTCCTGAGCAATATTACAGTTTAACGTGGTTCCTCAGTCCGATCCTGGGTCTCCTCTTCACACCTGTGATTGGCTCAGCCAGTGACCGCTGTACTTTGCGGTGGGGCAGGAGAAGACCGTTCATCCTGGCCCTGTGTGTAGGTGTCCTGCTGGGGGTGGCAATGTTTTTAAATGGATCATTAATAGGTGAGTAGAAGGTCTCATAGAGGATTACTGCTGTTTACAATTACATTAATTACTTTTTAATCGCAGCTCTATTTAATTTGTGATGCTCTTTCAGGTCTGTCCGTTGGCGATACCCCAGACAGCCAGCCAATTGGCATCGTCCTTACTGTAGTTGGTGTAGTGGTCCTGGACTTCTGCGCTGATGCCTCTGAGGGACCAATTAGAGCATACCTTCTTGATGTTGCTGATACTGAGGAGCAAGATATGGCCCTAAATATTCATGCCTTCTCTGCTGGTAACACACACATACAGATTGTTCTCAAACATCTATAGGTGATACACACATATACATTGTCATAATGCACAAATCATTTTCAACACCCTCCTCACAATGTTTTAAACATGTATTTGTAAACAGTACAGTTTCAGAAAGTCCTTGCATTAGTCCCTTGTGTCATGCACAATAACAGAAATGTGTGTCTATGTCTACTCCTGTCTCTCCAGGTCTTGGTGGAGCAGTGGGCTACATGCTAGGTGGTCTAGACTGGACTGGCACAGCTCTGGGACGTGCATTTAGGTCACAGGAACAAGTCCTCTTCCTGTTTGCAGGCATCATCTTCATTATCTCTGTCACACTGCACATGGTCAGTATCCCAGAACGGCATTTTGCCCCATCCCGCCAGCCTAAAACCACAGGAAGCGGGGAGTTGAACAGCCAGTTGTCTTTCAGGCCTGCTGGCCACACGCCGCCTTTACTTGATGTGATTGCAGAGGAGGATGCCTTCGCTCCAGCTCTGGAATCAGATCCCGAGGACGAGGAAATGGATTTCCTTACTGTAGAGCGAGTGCGGAGTAAAAGTGATTCAGTCTTAGCCATGCCAGATGCTACAATCGAGTTGGATTCTGACCTCGACCCAGACTCACAACTCTTCCTGCCAGAGGTGCATCACTTTCTACCAGAGACACAGGCGGAAGATGTTTTCAAGCCATCAGATAACAGTAATCCTCCCGATGGACCACCTGTCCTTACTGATGGGATGGCGGTCTTGGAGCCTAGAAGTCCCACCTTGGCTGAGCTTAAGGATCCAACAAACCATCTTCCTCCTCTCCCCCAGAGCAGTTCTGACTCAGAGGACTCATGTCTAAAAACCCAGGTGAAGTACAGCTCGAAATCAGCTGTTACAGTTGTATATGATTCCATGAATGCATTTTGAAATTACTGTGAGGCTGTGAAAAATGTTATTGCTCACAGAGAAACAAATGAACTCAAGTAGCCTGAAGGATTTTCTATGTGATTATTATTCCTATTTTTGCAATAGGGATAATATGGAACTCTTCAAAGACAGATGATCTTAGTGCTGGGCTTCAGAAATATATATTCCTATGTACTGAGTGTCTTTTTGTGTATTAACCATGTGTGTCTCTCTCCTGTCCAGCAGACCAAGGTTGCCAATGGTTTCAATACTGGCTTGTCCTCCTCTGAACACTCCAATGCAATGAAAGGCCACGCTGCCACTAGGGTGCCAAACCGGCCCTCCAATACCTCAGTTTTATCCCGACCACACCCACACACCTTCTACAGACAAGTACAACTGCATCCTTTTTCAAAGAAATCACTTTAATCATAATTAATTAACAGAAAAGGTTCAAAGGCAAAAAAGCTGATCTTCATTTTTCCATCTCCAGCCCTCTTTCACTTTCTCCTACTATGGACGAGTGGGTTCCCAGCGCTATCGGCTGCGACGAACAGTGCCTTCAACCCCTCAGCGAATCACCACCTCCCGCAGTCTGAATGATCTGAGCGACCTCCAGCGTTGTGCAGACAAGCGGGAGTTGCATTTGTCAGTTAGCAGTCTGTCATCTGAGGGCTCTGCCAGTGAGGTGGGAGCAGAAAGGGGGACGACTGTGCGTCTGCTCTGGTTGTCCATGTTTAAGGTGAGGTAAAATGGAAATATCGTAAATATTGAGGTGTTTTTGCTCCTATTTTAGTGTTGCAATACTACACATTCAAAACATTTTAAACTTGACCTCCCATTTTGTCAAAGTCCTGTTCCACGTACACCTGCTCATCTTGATTTCTCATCTCTGTTTCTGTTCTCAATAGATGCCGAAACAGCTGTGGAGATTGTGCATATGTCACCTTGTCACATGGTTCTCCATTATAGCTGAAGCTGTGTTTTATACTGATTTCATGGGACAGGTGATCTACAATGGAGAGCCCACGGTACACATACTCACACACCCTCATGCTCTTGTGTGTTTTATTATTTGATCATCATTGTTGACATACATGTACAAACAAAGCACATAAACGCAGCGCATTACACACAATCATTTATGTCTGTGTCTTTTATAAATGCCAAATAAACAATAGACACTGATCTGAGTGTAATCTACAAGTGTTGTATAACGTTACTACAATTATTATGTTTTCTCAGGCACCAGCCAATTCCACAAAGCTACAAGATTATAACAGAGGAGTACAGATGGGCTGCTGGGGGCTGGTGGTGTACGCGGCTACTGCTGCTATCTCCTCTGGTAAAACACACACACATACATACACAGTTTCCACTTTCAAATTAGAACTTCAAACCACTTAATTGCTGTATTTACATACAGAACTGACCCTCTTCCCAAATCCGCCTTCAATAATTGTTATTTCTCTCCACTAGCTATCCTTCAGAAGTCCCTGGATAATTTTGACCTGAGCATTAAGGTCATCTACATTGTTGGAACTCTGAGCTTCTCGATAGGTCAGTTTACACAATTGAATACCAACATTAAAATAGTAGTGGTATAGTAGATTTGAAGAGTTTGCATATTGTCTTAATGTGAAAAAAATGATGTATCTGTATCACTACATCCGTCCTCACCTTAGGAACTGCTGTGATGGCTATCTTCCCTAATGTGTATGTTGCCATGGTGATGATCAGCAGCATGGGTGTCATCTCCATGAGTATCTCCTACTGTCCCTATGCATTACTTGGGCAGTACCATGAAATCAAAGAGGTATTTTACGCAAATATAACACACACACACTAACACACACACACACACACACACACACACACACACACACACACACACACACACACACACACACACACACACACACACACACACACACACACACACACACACACACACACACACATACTTTTCCTAACTGATGTTACACAATAAGACTTTCATGAGTTTTCCTTTATTGAAAGCATAAAACTCTACATCATAAAAACCTTTTATACTAGTTATCTAATGGAAAAAATCTGCAATTGAAGTCACAGTCTCTCTCCTCATCTTCCTTTCCTTAGTACATTCACCATAGTCCAGCAAATACTCGAAGAGGTTTTGGTATTGACTGTGCTATCTTATCCTGCCAGGTGAGTAGTCCATCCAGGTAACATTCACCCACTTTGAATGTAATCCCTCAATTGAAAGGGCATTACCAGCCTCATAAATATGGGTTAGAAGAGGCCTGCTACATTACTAGTAGATTCAGAAGAGTGTCATCATCCATTGGTAAGGTGGAGGGTAACTTTGATTCACAGACGCCATCTAGCAGCCGTTTTAATTATGACCTGGGGAAGTTACAGTTCAAATGACATCAATATAAGATAACTTGATAAGATGATTTCCCCTTTTTAGGAGGAAGTGGGTTGGGTGGCTAGATAGTTAGCTGGCAACCTGCTTGTTACAAGCTGGAAACGACAATTTTAGAACAGTGATCGCTTACAGCATCTTAACCTGAAATTTTTACCAAATTTTTCTGCATTCATAACAGACGGTTGTCACATTTAACCACATTAAAAGTAATAATTTTAATCCAAGCCATGATCTTCTCCGAACCCTAACCAAGTAGTTTTTGTGCCTAAACCTCCACCACAGCGTTGTCACATTATAAAACATAATATTTTTTGTAATCTAACATAGCAACATATTACCTACTATTAGGTTCTATTAAATTGGGTTAATATGCACCTACTAGTAGGTGTAACAGATCTCTTCTAACCTGTATCTATGAAGCTAATAACCATTAATAACACCCATTCAGTTGAGAGATAACATCCAGGTGCAAGATTTTGCTATTAGACTTGATATTGGTCCACAAACAGCATTTTTCTGGTTGAAGGCTATAATAACATGATGCATTTTGCTGTATTTCCAGGTCTACATCAGCCAGATTCTGGTTGCATCAGCCCTTGGAGCTGTCATAGAAGCAGTTGACAGTGTGCGTGTCATCCCTGTAATGGCCTCTGGTGGCTCCTTCCTTGGCTTCCTTTCTGCCTGTTTCCTCGTTATTTATCCTGATGTGGAGCCCAACAGCTCAGCGACGGACCAGGGCTTGGCGGGTTTGCCTGTAGAGTCAGACGCAAATGGAGAAAGGACCAGTCAGAGTCTGGCTCTGCTGGACCTCGCAGACAGAGATAGTGTGAAGAAGATAGAGAATCACTCTGTTGCCTAAGCATTAATACGATATAAGGTTTTATGTTTATCCTCACCAAGCATATTACAGAGCATTTGGATCTGGTTTACTCATTTGACAGTCAGTCTTGCTGAAGGAGGAGAGACAAAGAAAGAGGTTAAACGTTGCATAAAATTGATGTGTTATCTACAGAAAAACGTGTGGGATGGATTTGGACAGATTATCTTCTTGGAAGACTGACTGGACATTTTTGGGGGGGACTCTGCTTATCCTGTTGCTACCTCAAACCCAAACCCAAATAAATATTTGGATGGTTAGATGGATAGGATAAAGTTTGAGATGGGTGTGAGCCATTGAAACACAATGAGCCAGCTGGAAGTGATTTGGTCAGGCTTTTGTATCTTACTTTGTAGCGCTGAAACAAAAGCTTTTATTACAAAATCATTAATGGGAAGCACACATAGCACTTTCTGCATTACTTCTCAACAGCGATGTCACACCGATGCTGCAGAATGACATAATAACTGACGTGAAATGCAGCTGTGGTGGGTTAGTGACATTTTACTTCACAAAAGCTGCTCCATAACTGCTTAGTCGACAATCATAATGCTGTAAAAGTGTCACTTTGTGTACCTCTGCATTACTTGTGGGCTGAACATAGATGTAAACTTGTGTTCCAGGCTGTTAATTGAATGCCTTGACATTATATTGTTGTTTTTTTTACATACCAGAATGTTTTCAAACTAAGTAAAACGTTCTACCTTTGTTGTAGACATACACAAAATAGTTATTTTTTATTATAGTTATTTTTAGCACAGTTTATTTTCATACACATTTTTTCTTCACATTTTTGGTATTGAAATCTGTTTTACAAGTAAGTGTGCGGTTAGAAGTGTCATTGTTTGATTTTAAAAAAAAGCTTTCCACTGTACAGAAAATTTCAGAATGCCATAATCTCCTTTAATGCCATGATACACAAACAACATTTTCACATAATGCAGTTGAGAAATTTAGCCAGAAGTTTTAACTTTATGTTTTTTGGTACCAATCTGCGGATTAACCTGTTATCCACATTGATCATACTCAATGTTCAACTGTCATCCATTATGAATAGTTTACAGAGAATTTACATTGTAAAATACAGGCTGGCCTTTGTCTCAAAATATAATTCATAATGACACATTTGTCATATCCAACACTGTTTACATATTAGCAAGGTGTGCCATTCTGATCAATCCTGCCTTAAACTTTGTCCTGCTAGCCTATTGCCAGGTTTCAGTTTACCTTAGAATAGCAAACATGAGAAGAGTATGCAGAGGATAATCGTGAACATTCAAGATGCAAGATAATATTTAGCAGTGTCAGCACAATGTAGACTGTACATTAAGCTACAGACCTGTGTATTGTCTAAATCTAGTGTCTTTAATCACTGTTGGCTCCAAACTTCCTCCTTAATACTGTTAAATAGTAGGGTAACTGTAAGTGCCCTTTACAGTTATTCGTCATTGCGCCTACAGCAGTCTTCAGCTCACTAATGGGAGCATTATTAGTTTTGGTTTCAATGGGGAGATTTAATCCCACATGTTCCAAAACTGTTCCAGAAACCTGTAATGCTTTACACCTAATGGTAGGGAGGACCACTTCTATGCAAGGATCTCTGCAAACCTATAATCGCCTTACTGGTGTCATGACCAAATTAATCTAAAAGTGAAACATGCAATTCTCTGCATGATTTCCTCCTTTGTTCAACTCACAGGAAACAATGTCACAAGTGAAAAGTTTGAGTCATTGCACAGATTTTTTTTTTCTTCTGGAGAGCACCAAAATTCCCTTAAAATTTGATTCTTACTCTGGGACCATGTATCCTATTGGATACACCCTCTGCCTTTAATGACAGGAAAGTGTCTTTGGTTTGATCACTGTCATTGTGGTCTTTGCGCCTCAAGATTCACACAGCCTGATTTACAAGCACTAAAAAGGGAACATCCTCTTTCTGTTGACTTTTGCATCAGAAAGGAAAGTGTTGAGAAAAATATTATGAAAATATAGAATTACTCACTACTTGTAAATAATGCAGACACTTGATTAGTGTGTGTTGTGGTGTGTGTGTGTGCGGTTGTGTTATTTAAGAATAGCTCAAAAGCACCTTTTGATAAGAAGTTAGGGTACAAAGTTTTGTACGTGTTACGAGTTAGGAGTTTGAATGAGAAAGTGTGTCCAAACTTTTGACTGGCACTGCACATTATGGCAAGTTCGTGTAAATCAAAAAATAAAGTGATTTTTTCTTTCATAGTGGAACCTGATGGTGCACTTCAACTTTTCTTTCTAATCTTTTTGTTAGAAGACTAGAAAAAGACTGGTGAACCAAAGGCTATTTTTTTTCAACTAGTCTAAATATTTGAGATTCCACCAAAACCTTTTTCTGAGGAGAAGACAGTTTCCACTACTAGTGCCAAACTACTGGATAAATATGCATTTGGCTTTATATGGATTAGTGAACCAGAGCAGGAAATGACAGATGATGTAAAATTACATTATTTTAAATTAAACTCAGTTTATTGCCCACTCAAATCTGAAAACATAGTGATATTTAAAAACATCTGTTGGGGGTTCAGCATAGTTATCCAGATAAGAACCTTCTTCTTGAACTAGGCTGTGAATTAGAAGTGTTATGATTTTATACAAATGTTTTTGACTTCTAGGATAATATTCAGATTTTTGGTTCTTTTGCTGCTGTATAGACTTTGTACAATGGGAACAAGGTATTTTTGTACCGATAATTAAAAAAAAAAGACAATGCACCTTCAGTTGTCTGTCTTTTCCTTTTGATCTCTACAAATAATAGGGGTGGTTATTGGAAAACTGATTTATTTAGCAGTTTAGCAGTAATTCAAATTGAGCTGTACAAAAACAACTGAGACATACAACTCAGAAGTGCTTTCTGACTGGTTTCATGCTTTACTAGCAAATCACTGCCACCTGCAGGCCACTATGAGCAATCACAACTGGATCAAACTTAAAGGGAAACACCACCACAATAAAACGTTACACTTTGCAATTAAAAACAAATTATGTAAATTCTGTTTACTCTAAAATCACAGAACTGTGCCCCTAAAGTGGAAAACAAAGCTTTAAGAGCTTTAACAGAGCTTAAAGATTATTTTTGTATTTTTTCATCATACTATTTACTGGACCAGAGTAATATTTAGGGAGACCAATTGGCAAAAATGGAATATAATATGCATGGGTATGTTTTAATTAGTGAATTATCATCTCATAATGATAATAATAATCATTGTGTTTTCATTAACTTAAAAAGGGTCCTTAATATTCCATGGAGCCTGCCCAGGCCCCCATGAACAGCTTTGGCTCTGAAGCTAATTTGACATAGTGGCCAAACCCTGTAATTACATCTCGTGATACTATTGGGCCCAAAAATACTTTTCCCCTTTGAAAGAGACAGCTGTAAATCAGCGGATATATTTTTTGAGCATCACAACCCCCACAAAATTATTTGTTTCACTATCCGAATTTGATCCATTCGGTCAATTTGAAAGTCTAGAAGAGCAGCACTAAAACAATTTGTTTTATCCCCATTAACGTTAGCCAGGGGGCTAAACTGAAAGTTAGCAGTCTGGCAGAAGTCTGTAATGAGCATATTACTGGACGCATTGGGCCCATAGAACGTGCACAGGATGTTTTCATCTAGATAATTCCTACAGCAGCAAGTGGCTTTTTTGACTTCATGCGCCACTGATGAACTTTAATAGGAATAAATGGGGCCCCCGACTTGGACACTGTATCCAGTGTCCGCCATGTTGCACTGCCATGTTTCTACAGTAGTCCAGAACAGACTGACCCAAAACTGGCTCTACAGAGGGCCTTTTCATATTGTTTGCAAGTTTCGCAGCCACCATAGGTTCCCTTACACTCTGGGAAGGGGACGGAGAGAGGAGGAGAAGGATTTGGGTGCAATCTGCAACATTAGGCCTACCACTAAACGCTCCTAAATCTTATACACTGGTCCTTTAAGTGACACTGTAGGCTAAGTGACAATTACTGAATGTCACTTCACAGAATTTTTGTTTTAAACATTACATCAGTAAAGCTGAGATGTATTGAAACACGGGAACTGTACTTTCATTATCCTGTCATACTGCGAAATGCTTCCCCAAATCGTCAATGCGCATGTTTACACCTCCACATAGAGAAACAGGAAGCCGGCTGACTGGCAGACAGTGAACATGAAGCAAAGTGGGATGAGTTGAGTGGAGGAGTTTGCTGCGCAGTTCTTGTGACTTCGGCTCCAGACTGTCATCATGTATGAGGAGCGGGATGAATGAGGAGCTGCACGGCTGCTCGTGAGGAGGTTAGTGAGCTGAAACAGAAGCGTTCGTTGTTCATTACCTTGTAGAGTTGTGGTCGCGTTCATTGAGATCATTGGCTGAAAGTATCTCTTTACCTGTGCAGCTTGTGACTTGAGATCACGTGTCAAAGTTGCAACGAAACAAAAAGCTCAAGTCCAAAGTACTTTCGTCGTGAAAAGTTTGCTGTAAATTAAGACTTTCATGCTGCAGAGGCCACATGACAAGCATGTACAGCCATAATGTTTAAAAGATTCATGGACAAGCTCACCTCATAACAGTCTGATCTCATAAGGGACATACAGTAAAGAAGGTTATTGCTGTTGTAGTTTCACAACGAAAATCAGTTTCACCTGGAAAGTGTTTTCTTTAAATTGGTGACCTCCAAACTCAGAAGGTGAGATTCAGATCTGATGTAGCCTATTGTTTAAAAAAAAGAAGCAAAATAAGTGACTTAAATAGCAAGTGTGTCACTCTTAAGGAAAACTTTAATAGATTTTTGGGGGATTTGCATGGGAGCAGATTAAAGGGATGACATACATAGTGATACTGTGTCAGTTTATCTGCACTTTGTTTCAAGACTTGTTCTTAAATGTCTCTGCTGCTTATCCAAATGCAAGTTTCCCACTCCTGCTTGTTGTGCCTTTGCAACAGTTTCTTGTGTTTAAAGGCCTCATGTAGTGCTTGACTACCTCTGCAGTGGTTGTGTGTCCTCATTTGTGCTGTAACATTATTAGAAGATGTCGATTACACTGAAAACAAGTATCAAAATCAAACAAGCGTCTAAATCTTGGATGTAAAAAAACTGTGCTGTTATGCTTTGATGTGGAATTCGTCGTGATTTTCAGGGATCATATGATTGTGCTGTATTTTATGATGATCATGTCAGGACATCTATGGACCAATGATGGAAGGAGAGCAGCGGGTCATGTGGCATGCGCTTTTAATGGGATATTAGGAAAGTTATGCTGAACATTCTTGTTGATGGTTCATTTTTTAAATTTCATTTTAGATGCTACACTGCAACGATGGTCAAACAAGATTCTAGCGAGAATCTTAACAATAAAATATGTATAAGAATATAAAAGCATTGTATATTTCCCAGGCAGAGAGCACTTGAAGTTATTTTCAGTTGGGTTTTTTTTAAGGAAAGTTATGTTGTTTTTTTGCAATTGGCTATATGTCTTTACATTTCATCTGTAACATTGCAGCCATGTGTGTGGGTGTGTTGTCTGTCATAAGCTACTTTTTGGGACAAAAGCTGTGTCTGCAGTGAGAAAAAAAGGTGACTTCTGGGTCAGTAGTAAAGGTTAGGTTTAGGCAAGTAGTAGTGATGGTTAGGGTCAGGTAAGTCTCCATGAGAGTCTCCAAGAAATGAATGTAAGTCTATGTAATGTCCTGAAAAGTGACTATCGTATGATGTGTGTGTGAGTGAGTGTGTTCCCATCCTCCAAAACATGCATGAACCTAATTTTACTTGAAGAGACTAGACTGTCCGGAGCAACTGGGAAATGTGATTAAAAATAATTTGCTCCTCACTATGGTGACTACTGAGCAGCAGATCACAGTATCTGGATGTACAGAGAAAGGAAGACTAATTGAATGATGAGCGACATCCTGTTTCATGAAAAAAATTTCCCCACGCAGCTCAGTTGATCCAGTTAAGTCGTCGTATGTGTTTCATGGGTGCCAGTAAGTGACAATGAAAACATTATAATCTGCTGGCAGTAACATTTTTTTTTCCAGAAGCTGATGCACTCATCAGTAATCAATATCACAGTGCTTTAGTTAAAATGTATGCATTGTGCAGCAGTAAAAATAATGAAGTATATTAAACTGCACTGCCTGTCTCTTCACACTGAAGACAGCTGTTGAAGTGTGAGTATTTTGTGAGTAAACCTGTCAGTTAAAACATGACTGAAATGTTTGTATTGCTTCAGAAACCAGCATTTGTCCTCTATCCACACAGGGGAGATTGTATGCATAGCATGCACGACATAAACAACTTGTGTAGGCCTTTGTGGAAGCTCAGGACTCTCTGAGCACCCGGGTAGCTTTAGCTCCAGTAATTAGCTGTGATGTCACATGCTACCATTCGCTGTTTCCCTGCCCTGATTACGGAGACCTTTACTTCAGAGCATAGAAGGGCTAGGTTAGAAGAACTATGGAGAAAAAATGTGTATGCTGCTGTAGATGCTGTGAGATGCTTTGAATAAAGGCAACTAAACATCGGTCACTTACAGGGACAACGCAGGATTGACCCAGATGCTGGGAAGCCTTTTTCAGTGAGTGATTTTTTTGTTTGTTTGGCACGTATTGAGAAAGAGACAGTTTGTAATGAATGGTGATGTTTAGATGTGTTGAAACTTCCAAATATTTAGGTATGAGTACTGAAAAATGAAGACATAAAATAAACTATTTCCATTGTTAGTGGTATTTACCACCATTTATTTTTGGTTTCATTTGATGAGTTTTTTAGCTATGGCACTTATGTTTCAGTGGCATATTTCTCTCTGGATCGGTTGAGTAACTGGAAAATTGTTTCTGTAAGAAGTCTCGCTGTTTTGAGTTATTAATTACATTTTCTCTCAGGTTTGGAAACATTCATTTATTTTTGTAATCACTTAAAAAAAATGTTTGTATTAAATATAGTTGAGCTGTGGAGATACATGTACGGCTTTGTGTATTGCATGGATTGCTCAGTGTTGTGCAATTCCTGTAAGAAACAATGTGGGAAATATAAGAAAATTGTGTAAACTGTGATGTAATAAAATCCTATTAAACTTAGATTCAGGTGCTGTGGACCTCTTATAGAGTAATGAACAGTGAGAAGGTGTTTTTACACCCTGCATCTTGTAATGTTGACTTCAGAAGTTGTTGTTCAGAAGAGCAGCAGTGATAATGATGAGCTGGAACAACCACTCTGTCATGTGTTGTGACTTTATTTAGCTGTTAGATGTTCTTATCTAGACAGATGAGAGAAATGGAGCAGCTCTTTTCCTTCATGACAAACATGTCAGAATATTTCTTTTATTTGGAACTCTCCATGTATACTTATGGTTCTCTCTGGCTCGTTTGCCTTTAACTTTTGTCTCTAACCTTGTGTGTGTGTCTCTCTCTCATTTCTTACATCTACACATTCCTTCTTTGTTTCCTCCTCTGTGCTCAGTGCTTGTGATGCAGCAGGTCTGAGTCCAACTGGGTTGTCGACTGGGGTCAGTGATGGCGGACCATCTGCCTCCTGCTCTGCTGGAAGCCTGCGTGGTGGTAGGAGCATCTAGTGAGAAACTTAAGGAGGTGTACCAGGTATTTGCCACCAAACACATCCTGTCACACATGCATTTGTTTTTTTTAGTTTTTTTTAAGTATTGTCATCAAAGATTTAATAGCATGTTTGCAGCTCCATCCTGTCTTTTTGGACTGTCAGTACACCAAAGATCCTAGATATCAATTATTTGATAGTTTTTGAATGATATTGTTGAACCCCCATAAACTTCATATTTTATTTTGTCTATATTGACCAAGCTAATTCATGAGAAAAAGCATCATCACTGAAAAGTTTAAACTGCAGTCCAGTGACATCAAAATGTCGAACCGTCAAAACCAAATGAATGATGGAATTAAGACAAGCAAAACGGTTAAAAAGAATTCCTTCACTTTCTATGTCAGTCAACTCATAATGGAGCTCTGGAGCACCTCCTGTTGGAGCCAGAGGTACTGCATGTCCTGGCACCTCCCTTCGTTGGCAGATCGCAAGCTGATAGTGAAGTGATGAAGTCACATGGGAAGAGGCGACGCTCCTTCCTTAGGAAGAAGAGGGAGCCACCTCCTTCGGCTGCAGCAATCCCCATTCAAGGTCTGGTAATTAAAGTTATCATTGATGATTCCTCCAGTCTTGAGTTCAATTGCATTAGCCCCTCACTTTTTTGCAGGTGGAGGAGCATCAGAAGGTAGAGGAGGAATTGAAGATGTCAGTCTTCCCAAAGATATCGACCTCATGGCTCTGCCTCAACTCTGCTTTCCTGGTATTTGGTATTCTATAGCATACACACACACACATACACACACACACACACACACACACACACACGCACGCACGCACGCACGCACACACACACACACACATACACACACACACACACACGCACGCACGCACACACACACACACACACACACACACAGACACAGACACAGACACAGACACACACACACACACAAATTATTAAATTGTGTATATTCAGTATATTAGACTTAATATGTATGTGATTTTAGTTTTTGTGATGAAGTTTACATGTTTTCTTTTCATTGTCTTAAATTCTGTGTTATAGAAAAGTAATTTAGTAAGTAAACTGATTTTGCACATTGATGAGAGCCTCTGTGCGTTTGGTCATCATAACCACATTATTCAGATAATTTCTTGAAAAATTCTTGTTTGTAAATATCTTCTGAAAGGACCAATAATCATGCCTAAGTATCACATCATAACAATATTACCATTGTTTAAGTACTGTGTTCATAAATCTCAATATTTTATTTATTTTGCACATATGTTTTTTTTGCCATAAAATAGCAAGGAATTGACATCTTGTAATTGTAGTATTATCTTATTGATGTGTTAATATGTCTAACTTTCTTTTTAAAAGGTGGGCTACAAATAACCAATGAACAGAGAGATGAAGAGTTTCACTTCCTGGTTTTTACTGACGTTTTTGGCAACAAGACCCATGGAGTAGTAATGCAGTGTTACTGGCCGATACCGGTACACAAACAATTAACACACAACACTTAACCTAAATCCCAACTGTGTTTTACTGGCACAACCAGCTCTAAAAACTGTTAATGCTGTTAAGCGGGATAAGACACAGAGGTCATAATTATTATCACTCATGTTGCCAAAAATGAAAGCAAGTCACTGTTGGATTGTCTTTCCTGTGCTTTACAGGAAGGGACATCTTTGTTCTCTGCTTACAGTTTCTGCGTCATATCCAAGTATCCTTACTTCACAGCACTGAAAGACTGTCTGTCATGGTGAGATACTGTGTGTAAATCCAGTGCTGAATGTTAAACTTCCTTTTTCTGTCAGTGAGTGCTAAGATGAGTTGTAGATGTAATACCTATTTTACCAGAAACACTACATGATCTTTATCTTTATTGAAGATTACCATAGATGTAAAAAGAAAAAAAGTGTGATATATACAGTCTGCTAAAGGAGGGTAATCACAACCTTTTCAGCCATTTGTTTTCTGTTAATCTCGCTCTCTCTCTGTTTCTCTGTTAGTCTGTTAATCCAGCTGAGAACATGTCGTTTATCAGACATGGAGGAGATAGTGAAGGATTTTGCAGCCAAGTTGGCACTGGTGCCTATCCCCCCTCCTGGACAACTACATTTGGTGTGTGTGTGTTTGCAGTGTGTAGTTAAGTCATGTTAATACTTCTTTTGTATCTCTGTGAAAGGTTGAAAACTGCAAAGATAGTTTTATCCCTTCAGTCTGTGACCACTTTGTTTATAGTCATACAATAATGAGGTATAATGTTCATAATGCTAAAGTAAATCACTACTACAGACAGTGGTAGTAGTGTAAATGACTCTTATAAACCATGTGGCTGTATATGTTTTCCAGATGTTTACTTTACGTCCTCTGACCATTGTATTACCATCCAGACAAGACAAAGACCACCCAGCTGTAGATTTAGACCTTCATCTGCCTTTCCTCTGCTTTAGGCCACAGCCACTCCTTCAGGTACTACACACACCTGTCCTTTTTGTGTCAGTGCAGCAAACAGATGCTCACATTAACTCATGTGTCTGTCTTTCTTTCCCTGTCCATGCAGGTGTTATCTTGTCTCCTCCAGGAACAGCGGGTGGTGTTATTTTCTGCTAATTGGGCCAGACTAACGCTGGTGGCAGAAAGCTTGTTGCTCTTTCTGCAGGTCTGTTCCAAAGTAAACTTGAACTTTAATTGAATTTGACTTTGACATCAAATAAGATACAATCATTGGTCCTATAAGGGCTTAGTGCAACATGGCTTGTTGTTGTGTAAGTGAACAGTTAAGCCTTGGGGAAGTGAGCTGACTTCCTCTTTACGTTCACTGTGAAAAAAGTTACAGCAAAATAGAGTAAATACTACACTAATAACCTTATGAAATTTTGTGTCATAACATACATTTTAAAACAGTAACTAACTATTGAGTTATTGCATGTTTAGTAATTCCGTCCTTTCTTAAATCTCTTGACATATTCTTTTTTCCGTTTATGCCTGCCTGATCTTTCTTCCAGCCTCTGTCATGGCAGCATCCTTATGTTCCTGTCCTGGCCAGAGGCATGCTGGACTTTCTCATGGCTCCAACTGCTTTCCTCATGGGCTGCCATCTCAGCCATTATGAAGAGGTTGCTGCTGTGAGTACACCAAACCTTGAAAATCAGAGGACTTGAACAATAATTTGTCTCTGAGATGACTGGCCACCAACAAATAGCTTTTACTTTTACATTATTATGACTTGTTCTTTGCCCATTCTCTGTGGTTAATTAATATTTTTACAAACAAAATGAAATAAACTGAGAGAAACCTGAGATATTTATTTTAATCTCAACTTCCTCCATCCAGGAAACAGATGATCTAATCCTTATCAACATTGATAATGGAAGCATCAGTACTTCTTGTTCTGAGACTATTGACCTACCAGATATCCCCTTGCCTGCTGCAGACTGCTTCACACAGAGGTACTCACTGTAATGCCAATTATAATACAACTTAAGTACTGCTGAAACTACTAACACTATAAAAACTTCAAAACACTGGCAGATGGTAAACTTTTCTCAATTTAGGCAATAGATATGTAAATGTAGCCACGATTTATTTCAGTCTCAAGTGTCTTTGTTGCAGGTGCCAGTCTCTGCTTATACATTTTGAACTGGATCAGTGCCGAATTGCAACCTGCACTGACATCAATGAGCAGAGGGCACAGAAAAGAGCGTGGCAACAAAGCCTCAACGGCGACATCCAGAGGATCACGCTGGAACTGATAGTCAACATATTCAGGTGCGATGTGTGTTTTATTAAGCAGTGATGCTATGGGATGAGATTGGAAAGGTTTCCTAATGTGTATGTTTTTACAGGGGTGTTAAAAGCCATCTGAACTATGAGCACAGAGTGTTTAACAGTGAGGAGTTCCTGAAAACCAGAGAGCCAGCTGAGCAACTTTTTTACAAGAAGGTAAGTACTATATATTTTTCACTTTTTTGTTAATTTTGTCATCCATTTACATATTTGAGCAGAGTCAAACCCTCCTCTTTTAAATTAATCCTTCAAATATTCCCGAACTACAGCAAACTAAGAATTCAACAGTTTCAAGTAAACTAAACAAATTGCTCTAATATGAAATTGCTCCATATCAGCATTTGATTAAGAATATTCCATGCTGGCTGCTGATTGTAGCATTTTGAGATGTAGACATGAAGTGCTGGTCTGGATACTCATTAATATCAGTGTAACTGTGTTGTAGGTTTTGGAGACACACATCTTCCATTTCTTCCTCAAGGACCGTCTGAACAGGAAAATGGACAATTTCACTCGCATGGAACTCAGCACTCGTTCTGAGATGCAGAAGTAAGACGTTAACCCAAAATATTAAGCGTCAAACTAATTATGATAAATTAAACAATTGATCTGTGACCTGAATAGCAACTAACCCTGCATCAAATTTACAATCAAAACATTTTCATCTCTACTGTCATCATGAATTTATCCAAACACTTTACAGTGATGGAAAACTAAATATAATCAAGCTCCAAAATAATAATTTGTTGTAAATGCAATCACTCAAACTACTCTCATAGTGGGTCAAGTTCACATGTTTCCACATAGAGCACAAATCTGTCTTTTTTATCTATTTAGCTGCAGACACACATGTTCCTCAAAGCACTTTTCTGATTTGCTTTATTTATGTTTTTTGTTATTTACACATTAGAAGTACCCCTGCAATTTCCATCATCTGTCCTCTGTAGGATGAAAGCAAAGGTTGAAGTCCCACGCAGACCCACCATGCAAGAGATTCAAGCCCGGAAAACGAACTCCATTACAGAGAACAAACTGAACAAGAGGCTGGGGATGAGCCTCCCAAACCTGGGAGTTGACCAAACTATCAGCTTCCAAAGACACACACTGCTGACCAGGATCATCATGTCTGACCCTGGTAAAGAACATATTCACTTTAATATCGATTAATTTATTGATTGATTTATAATCAGACCAATAAGATGTAGACAACGTGGTTGGGAAATGTCCACAAGTATCAGCCCTCATTGTTTATGTTATTTCTTGAACCATGTACAGTGGCTATTGGAGCAGAGCCAAAGGTCGGTGTTAGAGCTGGAGGAAGAGTGAACAAGCTGTTACTTTATTTTAATCCTATGTCGTTGTGTTAAATGCTCATTTATCTCTTGATGTCATGTCAAACACATGTCAAAGAATCGTTATCAGAGTATTTTTACATCAAAATCCATGTATTTTCTCTTCCTGTAAAATGGTTTCAAATGTTTGATGATTCATTCTGCACTCATATCCAAACAAATGTGTCAAATGTGTTTAGATAGATATTTTCCAAAAACTTTGTTTTCAAAACAATGTGGCTGAGGTCTAATTCATTCAATGAACCTGAACTAACAATCGATGAAAGAGTGTGTATAGAGCCTGTTCTGTTAACCTCTAAGTCCCGCCCACTTTTTAGTAGCCCATTCAAATGTAAAGGATTTGATTTAAATCCCTCTTGCAACTGTACATCACTCAAATATTGCATTTCACTGGGAAACACATCACAGTACAGAACTTAAGGCGCTCTAAGTTCCATTTAATGTGGCCTTTTAAAAAGTATCAGAAAGTGGTTGCATAGGGCATTCTCAGGATCTCCCCAGCTGTGCTTATAGCAGACTAATCTTTTCTGCCACCAGTTATATCCAAACAACGTTTTGGACTTGCAGTGGCAGGCTTCATTGCCGTTTCAATGATTGTTCTCTGACATTAGAAGAGAGAGACAAAACCAGATCTTCTGAATGGTTAAAATTGAAGTGTTGCTCTCAGTTTATTGATATGTGGTGTCCCCTTATGTTTTATTTTTCATTTGTCTCCACAGATTATTGTTTAGTTTTTTTTTTACTGTACTTGTAGCTTCTTTTGTCTGCCCATATTTAGGGCCCGAGCGGCGACTGCAAGTCGCCTGGCGAAAGCCCTATTGAAATTGTAATGTTTATTATTATTATTATTATTCTTCCGACATTTCGTGCCCCAATTTCGCCCCTTTCCCAAATGCGAAAATGCTTATACTTTTGCACGGACGTCCGGCCTCATCCGAAATTCGATATTTTTGGGTGGTCGCACATGGTCGACGCAGAATGGCGGAATAGCGCCCCCTACAAAGTCCAAAAATGACAATAGGGAATTTTGCTAACTTTGTCCTATGCTCACAAAATTCGGTAGACATATGTATTATACCCACATATGCAAAAAAGCCTCATGACCTCATGACCTCAACCCAACAGGAAGTCGGCCATTTTGGTTTTGATTTTTCCCGCCTAAAATTAACTCCTCCCACAGCGTTCGCCCGATCAAGTTCAAATTAGGTACACAACATCTCCAGACCTAGCTGAGCTTAAGTTGTGCTCTGCGCATCCGTAGGTCAAAGGGCGTGTCTGCCAGGGCTCAACTAACTTTGGCATGCTCGACATGTACATACGAGTGGCTCTCACGCCCACATACTTCATCCAATCAGCTTCAAACTTGCTGGACATGATGATGGCTCCGCCCTGAACGTCCCGATATATTAACTTCCCACGTAACTCATAGCGCCCCCCGGTGGTACCAGGAAGTGAACTTAAATTCATGAAAAATACATAGTTGACCCCATCAACTTCATTCCACTTCTAAAACATGCAGAACCAGTTGGTGAAGCTACATTATGAACACTGTGAAGCTACGAGTAATGGCGTCCCTGTGGGGGCGTGGCTACCATCAATTCCTCGCCATGAAAATACGTTTGGCTTTTTGATGGCTTTATTGAACACGTATCATCATGAAAATTGATACACAGGTCCAGGGTGGAGACCTCTTCCATCTGATAGGGGTGTCGCTCATGTCGCCCCCTAGTGGAAACAGGAAGTGCCATTTTTTGCATCAACATTGTCCGATTTCCACGAAACTTCACATGTGTGATGAGGGACTGACCCTGAACACACCTGCATGCATCCCATTACTGCCCCCTGGTGGATGAACCATCAACTGCTCATAACTCCCTCATGCTTTGTCCCATTTCCACGAAACTTCACATGTGTGATGAGGGACTGACCCTGAACACACCTGCACGCATCCCATTACTGCCCCCTGGTGGATGAACCATCAAATGCTCATAACTCCCTCTTGCTTTGTCCGATTCACTCCAAACTTCACATGAGTGATGAGGGGCCGCCCCTGAACGCACCACACCACATTTGGTGACTGCCCCCTGGTGGATGAACCATCAACCTCTCATAACTCCTTCATGCTTTGTCCAATTCACTCCAAACTTCACATGACTGATGAGTGGCCGCCCTGAACACACCAGACCACACCAGACCATATGTGTAACTAACTGTGACTGCCCCCTACTGGATGAACGAAACATTGCATTTTTGGCCTCCTTCCAGGTTTTTTCTCCCTTTCTGCTTCACGCCACAGCCCCGCCATGCCTCAGGCCCCGCGGTGGCATGGGTGAGTGAGGGCCCGCCATCGCCGCTTGCGGCTTTAATTATTATTATTATTATTATTATTCTTCCGACATTTCGTGCCCCAATTTCGCCCCTTTCCCAAATGCGAAAATGCTTATACTTTTGCACGGACGTCCGGCCTCATCCGAAATTCGATATTTTTGGGTGGTCGCACATGGTCGACGCAGAATGGCGGAATAGGGCCCCCTACAAAGTCCAAAAATGCCCATAGGGAATTTTGCTAACTTTGTCCTATGCTCACCAAATTCGGTACACATATGTATTATACCCACATATGCAAAAAAGCCTCTTGACCTCATGACCTCAACCCAACAGGACGTCGGCGATTTTGGTTTTGATTTTTCCCGCCTAAAATTAACTCCTCCCACAGCGTTCGCCCGATCAAGTTCAAATTAGGTACGCAACATCTCCAGACCTAGCTGAGCTTAAGTTGTGCTCTGCGCATCCGTAGGTCAAAGGGCGTGTCTGCCAGGGCTCAACTAACTTTGGCGTGCTCGCCATGTACATACGAGTGGCTCTCACGCCCACATACTTCATCCAATCAGCTTCAAACTTGCTGGACATGATGATGGCTCCGCCCTGAACGTCCCGATATATTAACTTCCCACGTAACTCATAGCGCCCCCCGGTGGTAACAGGAAGTTAACTAAGATTCATTTAAATTACATACTTTGCCCCATCAACTTCATTCAGAACCAGTTGGTGAAGCTACATTATGAAGACTGTGAAGCTACGAGTAATGGCGTCCGTGTGGCGACGCGGCGACCATCAATTCCTCGCCATGAAAATACGTATGGCTTTTTGATGGCTTTATTGAACTCGTATCATCATGAAAATTGGTACACAGGTCCAGGGTGCCGACCTCAACGTCTCCATTCGCTCATAGGCGATCTCACTCGTGTCGCCCCCTAGTGGAAACAGGAAGTGCCATATTTTACATCATCATTGTGCGATTTCCACAAAACTTCACATGTGTAATCACTGTCCCACCCTGAACACAACCGCTTGTGTTTTCTTACACTCTACTGCCCCCTGGTGGATGAACCATCAACCTCTCATAACTCGTTCATGCTTTGTCCAATTCACTCCAAACTTCACATGACTGATGAGTGGCCGCCCTGAACACACCAGACCACACCAGACCATATGTGTAACTACCTGTGACTGCCCCCTACTGGATGAACGAAACATTGCATTTTTGGCCTCCTTCCAGGTTTTTTCTCCCTTTCTGCTTCACGCCACAGCCCCGCCATGCCTCAGGCCCCGCGGTGGCATGGCTGAGCGAGGCCCCGCCATCGCCGCTTGCGGCTTTAATTATTTTTGTTTTTTCTTCGGTTAACGGTAGCAACTGGTCTTGTGTGTCATGTTTTACTGAAAAAGTTTATAAAACTTTAATTACAAAAATCTTAATCTCACTCTTACTCTGTTCTTTCTCCTCTTGTCATTTCTCCCTCTCTGTTTGTCTCCCAGCATTGAGAATGCCTCCTAAGCCCATAAAGGTGTTTAAGCTCCCAGACTTTCCAGCTTCTCTGTCCCTCCACTCTGTCCAAAGTTATTACAGTGAGCTGATCCAGCAGCTCAGCAAGGCTATGTTCTCCGTCCAAAATGAGAACTCAACTCTGCTGGCCAGGTATTCTGCTTTTATCACATCATTTATGTTATCATATTGATTCACATATCTACACTTCATCATCTGTAATAATCAGACAGACATTAGTTAAATTAGAGGGAAAGCTAAATAACCATTATACCAGTCATACTTTTGTTCTGGGTTCTTTTTTGAGCTATACTGTAGCAAAATGAGCACATAGACACATTTGAAAATAATTCTCCAGTCACATGCCAACAAACTCCTATTCTTCCTATTTTACATTGTACTAAATTGTTCTACCACTGAACACTGTTGCCCTGTCACTCACCCTGTTAACTGTTCATTATTTTCAGCTTTACTTGTTTTCCATCTCCTCTTTTCCTCTGCTTTTTGTCCAAAATTCACTAGAAAAACTTGTCCGTGCTAGTGCTGACTTAAATTCTGCCTGTTTTTTTTTTTTTCTGTAGATACTACTACCTGCGTGGTTTCATCAACACGCTATGCTCACGGCGCCTGGATGCTCTGAGTGATTTCCAGAACCTCTATAAGACAGACACCGCCATCTTCCCCACACAGCTAGTCACATGGCTTGTGGAGTCGCTGCACCGAGACGAGAGACGGCAAGCTGACAGACGACCTGAACTCAAGAGACTCATCCTCAAAGTCAGTCAGCTCACTCATTCATTAATCCTCAGAGGGTTTTTATTTTATTTTACAAGTGCTGGTTGGAGGATAGCCACAGTTTTATATATATTTGGCGGTGTGATACCTCTACCTCTGTTGACGATGGACGTGATCTTTTTTTCTCATCTGTTAGGTGAACACAGAAAACGAGAAGCCGCTGGTGAAGCCTGATGACCATGTTAAAAAATTTGCACTTCCACGAAAACGTTTACATCAAGAAGAGTTTGTGCGTTGCGTCCAAGAGTGCGGGATTGTTAAGGATATAGCGACCATACATCGTTTATTTGATGCTCTCACTGACAGTAAGTGAAGAAGGGAAACCCAATGAGATGTAGATTAGAGATCACTTTAGATTTTTGATATTGTAGTGACTTCAATAAAACTATATGTTGTAGCCAGCAGTGTCACCACTGAAAATGTAATGATGCTGATTCAAAATTAAAATCCATGATGAAAGATTGGTAAGCATTTGTTAAGCCTATCTAATCAAAAATAGTTTGATTTGACAGGCTGGTGGCTGACAGAAGTTACTAACTTCACAGATATTATTTTCATCGCCAGCATTGCATTAAAGAATTTTGAATCAATTATTAATTATCGACACAGTTGAAACAAGCAGCTGTCCAATGATCTGTTATGCTCCTTTGATCGTCTATAGCGTAAAGTACAATCTGTACAGCCCGCTCTTTTTCTTCTTTCTCACTTACACACACACACTCACAGATTGTATGATGTTTTTAGTATAATTGAAGTCATAATAATTTGAGAGACAGATAAAAAATGAAATAAAATATTGTTCATTTCTAGTTGATGAGGTCAATTAGAAAGTCAAAGGAAAATGTACTAACTGTGAAGTCTGACATGAGTCAAACATGAGAGAAAGGATGAAGCAATGTCATCAGACAAGCGTCATGGCATGGATTTACACTAAGTTGTCAGCTCATGGTGTGGTACTCGGTCAACTGCTGCACCACTTTAAGAGCAACTGGTATTCTCAACATGGCTTTCTCCATCTTTTAGATGGAAGAGAAATCAGACACAGTTGTAACAGGGACGAATGACTTGTAATGTCTGTTTTTATCACAACACTTAGTGGATCCTTGTGAATTCCCACGCTCATTTAGTAACGCATGAAGAACTACTAGAACAACTATTCTGAGATATCTTACACTGGATGTGGAACTAACTTAATCTGTTTGGGTTCATGGTTTCAGCTTGTATTTGCACGTGTTATTTTTCCCTCCATGCATGTTTCTTCTTCTCATATATGTCTCTCTGTCTGCTGTGGAAGTGTATTGCTGCCATGCCAGTAAAAGAAAAAAGGATCAGTATGATAAAGTTTCATGTTATAACATGAAAGTTTCATATCGCGTGTACTGATCTTTTTTTTCTTTTTCTGGCGTGGCAGCAATACACCTCTGTAGTCTGCTTGCATACATACCCCTCTCTTTTTGTTTGTTGTAGGCCAGCAAAAAGAGGTGGACCCTGAGCTCTTCAGAGTCTTCTACACCTTCTGGAAGGAAACTGAGGTTGAAGCACAAGACGTCAACCTACCCGCTGAGGTCATTGACCATCTTGACAATAGCGAGTGTGTCTACAAGTTGTCGTCCTGTGTGAAGACCTCTCATGGTGTTGGTAAAATCGCCATGACGCAGAAACGTCTGTTTTTGCTTACAGAGGGAAGGCCAGGCTTCCTGGAAATCACAAAGTTCAGAGACATACAGGTTTTCTCTACCTTTATCTCTTTTGTTTATTAAAATCATCATCAAATCTCCTCTTCTGTCTGTAAACCCTGTTGACAAAAACTTGCGCTCCTCTCTGTGCAGGAGGTGAGGATTACCTCAGCTCCCTTTCTGCTGGTTCGTATTCCCTCCCTTCGTATCCACACCTCTGGCAGGACTGAGGTGTTTGAGGCCAACCTGAAAACGGAGACTGAACTCTGGAATCTTGTGGTCAAAGAGATGTGGGCTGGACGCAAGATGGCCGACCAACACAAGGTAAGAAAAGTCTGCCAAAGGGATCCTTGAACATTTTGTCTGGCTTGGTCTGTTACTATGTCTCTGACTGATTTGGTTACTTTTTTTAAAAACTAAAAATGTAATGAAATGTTTTTCAGTTTGCTTACTCCCTTGTTTTAATGATACTCAAGTGAGGTATAATTTAATTAATTTGTTGTCTGTTTAGGACCCTCAGTACATGACCCAGGCTCTGACCAACATCTTGTTAATGGATGCTGTCATAGGCTGCCTGCAGACCCAGAGGTCCATCAGCGCTGCCTCAAAGCTGGCCTACTTTGACAAGATCAAATATGAAGGTCAGAGCTTATTCTTTGGAGGTTTCTTCTTCATATACTATAATGTTTTAAGAATAAAGCTGCTGTTACTCTATATTTGTCTTACTGTTATACTTATTGTCCAACTTCCTAGATGTTAAATTGGAGTCATAATTGTTACTTCTGTTTCTCTCCATTCGCTCTGACATTCACCCTCATTCCCATAATTATTAATTCAATGTGTCTGTCTATGACCAGTGCCGATGATGGTGCCTAAAACTACATCAGAGACCCTAAAACACAAGATCAACCCCTCCCTGGACCTAGCTGAACCTCAGACTGTACATGTGCTGCTATACACACCAGGTACCATTATTCCCTTATTTCCTCTGGCATATTACTTTTAAGGTTATTGGTTTCATAGATTGTTCAGCCAGTATATAGCATTTTAGCATAAAAAATATTCTAATATTTAGCAGTGGTTACTTGCATAGGCATGGCACATTGCCATATAGCTTACTGTATATTGTAACTTGACCTGCTGGAACTCATTTTGTAAATGCCACAAATTACTGGAAAGATGCTTAAATGTTTTGTTTTTTTTCAACATCGGACCAGTTTAATTCTAAAATGACAAACGAACATGCAGGCATCATGGTAACAGGTATACCATTTGTATAACTCCTTAGTTTCACACAGTGCTTCTCTCTGGTGTCTTCTCATTGCTATTAATTGTCCAAGTTATTTACAGTTCAGCACATCAAAGAAGTCTCTGTGCAGTGACACATAATCAGTTTAAGTGTTTAATGGTAATCAGTGTTCGTATACTGAGTCACTGTCTGACCAGAGAGGTTATCATGTGCCTCACATTTTCTATAAGCTTTATTCTCTCTGCGTAAATTACTGTAGCTGTATGAATGCTGCACACTGCTTTTTAGAGTCACAAGACGCCTACTGTCAAAAGTGTTCAGTATTTGTTGCTGCAGCCATGAGTATCTGTCTCTGAGAATTTATTGGTATCAAAACTAAGAGAAAGAATCTGGTGTTGTTCAGCATGTAAAACTGTCCGGGCCTAATGTTAAAATGCATCCGAGAGTGTTTGTGTGGCAACAGATGCTCCAGTGAAGCATAACCAAATTAGTCTTGTCATGGTGTGTGAATGCAGGCAGGACAATAGCCGTCTTGTTTTAGTAGTTTTAGAAACATCTCTTTTACCATTTGAACGTTGATGACATCCAGTTACTTTTTTTATTTAAACCTGATGAGCTTCATAAACTCTCTGTACTAACAAACTATTTACATGCAATAAAAAACTGGATGGCAAATGATTAATTGCATTTAAATGCAGATAAGACTAAGAAGACGGGAAGTCGTGGTTTTTTGTCCTGATAATCTTTACCCAGCGATCAGGCTTTGGTGCCTTATCAATTTCCTCCTGCTCAAGTCTGCGTAATTTTGGTGTGATCTTTGACCAATCCATGAGTTTTGATACAATTGTATCAACAAATTTAATGGAGATGTTAATACATGTCTTTATCTCATCATGTTTGGACTACTGTAATTCTCTTTTTATCTGCCTGAACAAATCTTTACACCGCTTGCAGACTGAACAAAATGCTGCTGCTAGGCTGTTAACTTGATCCAACAGATGGTCACACAACACACCCATATCCTTGCTGCACTGGATTCCTGTTAATTTTAGAATTCATCTCAAAATGTTGGTGCTCACTTATAGAGCTGTACATGACCAGGCTCCACGGTACCTTGCAGACCTTTTGCACACTCACACAACGAGCCAAGCCCTTAGATCCTCTGCTCAGGGTTTTCTAAGTGTACCTCAGACACATTTTAAGACTCAGGGAGACGGGCCTTCCAGTCGGCAGCCCCAAAACCTTTGGAATAGTCTAACAATAAGGTTGAGGTCCTTGGATACTGTGGCTTCATTTAAAAAGCATCTAAAAACCCATCTCAGATGATTGATTGATTTTATTTATTTTTAATGTGAAGCATTTTGTGACTTTTGTCCGTGAATGGTGCTATATAAATAAGACGTCAAAATGAGATTTTTGAGTGAAATGCCTTAACAGCTAATTGTTGGATTACAATGACTTTTGGTATAGAAATTCACATGCCCCACAGGATACAATCACTTTGATCCCATACATTTTCACTTAGTGCCATCATCAGATCAAATGTTGAAATTTTACAATACTTTGGTTTCTAATAATGTACTGTGTGTTTAGTCCTACTGTAAAGAACATGGTAAATATTAAATCTGTTTAACATCAGTATGTTATCATTTTGAGTGTGTTGGCATGTAGCTCAATCATCTGGTTTCGGTGAAAGCAAATGTTACTCTATTGATTTGTATGTTCACTGAAACTGAATACTATTGTAATAAACAGGGAAAAGGGAAAGGATCCATGTTTTCATGCGGGATATCCCACCACTAAATCACCATGCATACCTTATTTCATACAGTCAACTTGCTCACTCATCCACTCCTCTCTTACCCCGTCTTTTGCTGTCTCTCTCTTAAAGGTCAGTTGACTTGCAATGACTCAGAGGGTGAGATGAACCCGAAGCTGTGGGTGGCTCTCAGTGGGGGCAGAGTGGTTGTATTCGATGCAGCAAGCTGGTCCATGCTGCAGGACTCCATCCATGTCGGAGAGTCACAGCTGGTTAGAGCAATAAGCATCACTTAATTTCCAAGATTAAATACGTTTTAAAGTTAATGTATTTGAACTTAATATAATCAACTTTAACTTTGTGTGCCTGATTTTTTTTAATTTTTTTTTAATTTTATCAGATTATTCTGAAGGCCTTTGTTTTTGTTTATAGAAAAAAATATTTCAAGTCAAATTTTCCAAATTGTCCTGCTGAAGCTACAGTACCACTTCCAAAGTTCTACGTCAACACATATTGACTTTAATGCAGTCTAATTAATTAATTGATGCATCATTTAAACTTGACTAGATGAAAAGATTAAAACCATTCTCATTTGTGTATTTACAGACTCACTAATACATAAATCAATTAATTATACCGTTTTTAAGTCTGTTGGCCTTCCTCTCTCAAAGAAAACTGAGATCTCATGTCACGTTGTCCTGTCTGTAGAACTGTATGCTGGGATTGGTCCAGGAGCAGGTGTGGATCGGCTCCCAGGACTCAGTGATCTACATCATAGACACTCACAGCATGACCTGCAACAAACAGCTGACAGAGCACAGACATGAAGTGACTGGACTCACAGTGGACACTAGAGATCAACATAACGGGTGGAAACATAATTATCTCTAGTTCTGTTAAAACTAACTAAATCTAAATGTGTAAGTGGACATGTTGCAACACTGTCAAGAGTGTTTTTAGTCAAGCTTTTCTCTCTTTCCCAGTCAGCAGACCTACTCCTGCAGCTGTGACGGGACAATTCTGCAGTGGGACTCATACAGTCTTAAAGTGAAGCGACAGTTCCACCTCAGCTGTGATCATCTCTCCTCCATACAGATCCACGATGGCAAACTGTGGTGCTGTAAGTGAACACTGTCCCCTTTCCTTTGTTTAATCCTAAAGAGTCTTGCTAATTTAATCCATTTGTACATTTATTTGTATAATTAACGCTCCCTCACTCCTGTAAACCAACCTACTCCACTGGTTCATACAGCAAGCCCCTGAAGGATGGTTTTGCCTCAAAAGTGACTGTGTTTTTGCAGGTTGTGGTGATAGCATTGTGGAACTGAAAAAGAGTGGAACACCACAAAGGAGGATGACACTTCCTGACGACCTACGGAGCATGCTCAGTAGCTTCAGCAGCTTTATCGTCATCCCAGAGGTGACTAAGCAGTTCTCATCCAATATGTCAATCTTAAGCAAGTTAGCAACCGTACAGTTGTTCAATCTAATATTCAATCAGCAAGTCAAGTCTGGCAGTCAATTGGAGAAGATGTTGGTGTGTATGCAGACTTGCTGGCTACAGTTAAAATGCATTTTGTCATCATGTTTACAAAATACACACTCAATATATATATGTAACTTCCCAGTTTTTGTGTATGTTTGTTCCAGCGAGGTCAGCTGTGGACAGGATGTGCTGACTCAGGTGAGCTGTGTCTCTGGCACACTAGCAACCACAGACGTCCCTTCAAGAGAATCTCCCTGACAGGCAGTTCAGGAGTCACCTGTATGATTCGAGTCAAGGATCAGGTGAGCATGATATATATCAAGTGGCAAAATTATCTGAGTGTTAATTTGATTGTACTTATAATGTGTGTTTTTGTAATGGTTAGACTTGAGAATATTTTGAGATTTATTGATGAAGCAAAGTGGATTCGCGTTAGCAATGATGCCTTTGTCTGGTGAAAATGTGTTCATTTGAAATAATACAATTCTTTTAAGGATTACAAACATGAAATCATGGCAAATGTGCTCTATTTTTGCAGTTTTTTAATTGTGTATACTGTTGCTACATTTTAATTTCATAAGTTATCATACATTTTTATGTAAAATGTCAGAGTGGGTTTTTATCTAGATCTGTGTTCCGGACTCCTTTCATTTCACTTTTGTTTTTTCCTTCTTCAACCCTCATTTTTCCACCCCGACCTCTTCTCAATGTCTTCTCCATTTCTCAGATTTGGGTGGGCTGTCGTGGTGGAAGCGGTATCGGAGGTGAGTGTGACGGTCAGCTGAGAAGTCAGGTGTTAGTGGTGGACCCAGAGAGCCACACTGTGGCAAAAGAGCTACAGGCTCATTCAGACAGCGTCCAGACACTCTGCTCTGCTGAGGATCGCTATGTCCTGAGCGGCTCCGCACGACTTGATGGCAAAATTGCCATCTGGAAAGTTGAGTAAGGAACAGAGATGGAGAGAGAGGCAGAATGGAAAGAGGTGGTTGCAAGTTACGTGAGAGAGGACAAAGAGGAGCATGGGAGAGTAAAGAAGAGAAAAAACACTTACTTGAGAGGAGATACACAAGACATGGCAAACCTTTGCCTTTTGGACATTTATCTGTGAAAGCAAGATCATCCCACGGACGCTTGAGTAGGACAAAACTGCACAGAGGCAGAAAAAAAGAAAAGGAAGAAAAAAAGAATAGTGTTGCAGAGGAAGATTGTTCCCAATACCCAGAGATCATTTACCTGAGGCCTTATCTAAATGGAAATTGGAGTTGGAATGATTAAAGCAGACAAATGTCACATTTTGAGACATTTAGACATCCAAAAGAGCCTTTGAAACAAAACATACTGGAAACAGATATTTTTTCTAACAGTGGTCTTTTTTCGTTTCCTCTGAGAAACAAGCACATGCAATGTGAAAAAGAAAATCATTGCCTTTTGTAGTTGTTTTTGTAAATGTGTTTTACTCTGGATGACAATAGCACTGAAATACAAAAATGTTGTATTATATCTGCCATTTCTGTTTCATTACCAAACACTCAGAATAAATTTCTTGTTCAAGTATTGCCATGTTTGAGCCTGGTGTATCAAAATGGAGTGATCAGTTAATTATCCAAAATACCAGGACGTCTGCAAGTGCAGGACATATTTGGTGCAGCCCTGCACCAGCTTGCTCTCTCTTCGATTGCTTCAGTGAGTTTAATGCATATTTTTACTTGTTCAGACAAAATGCACCCAGGGCACTGCTGAAACATTAATTAAACTTACTTGAAAAGTTAGGGTCTTTAGAGAAAATATTGAATTAAAATGTCATGCACATGCTATGGATTTCTGTTCCTTTTCAGCCTTCCATTCATCACATACCATCCTGACGTACTGTGCTTTCTATATAGAGATGTAATATTTTGACACAATTACTTGACAGAGTATAATTATTGTTGACTGAAACCATTTAGATCCACTTTTACATCTTTGTTAATATCAGTTAATCAAATTATAGGCAAAAATTATGCATTGATTAACTGCACAATCAAAATGTTCCTTGAAATTTGCTCTTTTTGCACACACTGCAGGCTGTCCTTGAACAATGGAAACATTCTGTACTTAAACTGGACAACAGAGGTAAGCTATTGTCCAGAGCAAATCACATTAAATGCAACATGTAAATACACTGGCATTTGTGAATTCAAAGATTACAGGTGTGCTTTTCTGGTAAAGAAAGTGAACTCTTAACTGCTGTTGAGTAGAGATAAAACCCTTGATAATAGAGAATACAGCAAACTAACTACTTGTATTATTGATTTGTGGTCATCATCAGTCTTAGAAGTCTTTATTAGTACAAATACAATGCAGCCACAGCCAAAGAGCTGGTACACAATACATCTGCATGAATTATTCTACATTGACTTTCAGAAATTATTTGTGTTTCTTTGTTAAAAGGATTCCAGCAGACTCCTTAATATTATTTTGTTCATATTAAAAGAGAGGTTAAGATATAAATACATAGATCACAAAGCACAAATAGATGAATGTTGAATCGAGTAAGGTCCTCCAGATCTGCAGCATTCTGTGTATGAGTGATGCTTGAATGCATTTCGATGGATGGATGGATGAAAGAGTTCCTCTGCTCTCAGTAGTACAACTCCTTATCCCACCAACCTGAGAGAGAATGGGCCATTGATTAATGAACACTGGATAGATGAAGAGATGATGATGATTGATGAATGGATTTTTTAGATGTCTAGAAGGAAGCATAAGGAAACTGTGCTTACTTCCTGGATGTCTTCTGACTCCTAACTTCCTGATCTCATCGTACACAAAAATTAGAATACCGTAAGGAACAGGAACAAACCACCACTGGACCCTGGAGAGAAAGCACAACATGTGATATGAGACCACAGCTTTTTTGTAAGAATATGGACCATAAATATAATGATTGTAGTAAAAAAAAAAAAAAGTTTTACTACAATTTCTACTTGTGGTTTCTACATTTGTGTCTTTTCATTAAAATGTCACCCTTTTCCATCCTAAACTTTGACTTCAGATGACAATATCTGGGATTTTACCTGATAGGCATGAAATTGAAGATATTGGGCATTCCAGGGCAGTAACAAAGCAGATTACCCAAGCAAAGCTGGAAGACTATGGCAGAAATTAGGACACGGTTCCTGCACACAAATAAACACAGTAATCACAATTGGAACGAATTAATGCATGAGATAAAAAACACATACAACTGTCTTGTAGTTGCATTAAATCTTCACCACATTGCAATTTTTGGAGACTCAATTTATTCAACACTCACAGATCAAAAGACATCTAAGGAGTTTATAGCAATTAATGGTTCGGTTCCCTGTTACCTTTATGACCTGCTCATTAGAGGAGCTGTACACAGTTTGTTTTTGGTAATGAACTACTCCAAATATTTAGCACAGCAAAAGTAGCTAATCTATGCAATTTAAATGTTGGAAGTACATGTTTGTAGGAAGTAGTGTAATTCTGATACAGGCATAGAATTAAACCTGTAAATGTTAATGCTATAATGTACACCTAAGCTGAGAGGGTTAGGTCTTTACTAACCTGAAGACACCTTGCTGGAACAGAGAGAGACGTCGAGTCTTCCTGATCAGCACATCTGAGATCTGGCAGATCTCTATACTGACAAAAAACACAGTGTAGCACGTGTACTGCTGGTACAACCTCTGAGCGAAGGTCTGTGGCAGAGGAGAGGACACAAGTGAGCAGTTATTTGGTTTTTTATACTCAGAAAAATACAAGTATGCCCTTGACCTAACCACTAACTGTAGGAGGAGACACAAAAGAAACAAAAGGGTCCAAAGGAAGATCCAAAGTTCATACTAACCCATTCCTGTCCATAGCTGTCCTGCATGTCTTGAAGATGAACATCCTCCCACTGAGAACGCAGGCCAATACACAAGAGTGGAAACCAGCCTTCCTGTGCCATGGCTGTGAAATAATCTGTAAAACCTGCAAAAGACTGGATGGCTCCTAAAACAGAAAGGGTTTTACATTTTATAGTGGTATATCACTCTAGCTTTTTTGTAAAAGAGTTTTAGAGATTAGTTTATTTTGTGTTCATGTGAAGTAAATATTAAGTAGTAAATATTAAGGTATTACAAGTATGCATACTTTGTTGACCAAGACAGACATTCAGGCACACACAGTCTCACCTATCTGGAAATACGAGTACACCGCCAGCGCTTCATTTACCAGCCGATCACGACGAGGGTTTCTGGGCTTCAGGTGCATGATGTCACTCTCTGCTTTCTCATAGGCCAGAGAGACGGAGGGGTACTACGAGGGAGAGACAAGAGTAAACAACATATCCCTGTACTGCCAAAGAGTAAGGCTTGTGTGTGGTGATACATGAGTTACATGAGATACAAATGTTAGTCACAATCACCACCTATAATAATCATAAATAGAAAATGTAGTGACCATTCATTTCCTTGCCGAACTGGCACAAATGACTTAATTACTCACAATGTCTGTGGCCAGCTCGATGAAGAGGATGGTGATACAACCCAGAGGAAGAGGGACGCTGCAGGTGATGTAGATCAGATATGGAGTCAGCTCAGGAATGTTCTTGGTTAAAGTGTAGGCAATAGACTTCTTCAGGTTGTCAAAGATAAGACGACCTACAGACACATGGGTACATGTACAAACAGATTAGTTCATATTCTTTCTCACACTACAGTCCATCTGCCAATCATAATTTAGTAATAATAATTCAACTCCTAAAAAAGGAGTTAAGTACATTGTTCATAAACACTTAATTGTTTATGAGTCTTTGAGTATTGCTAAAAGCGCTCTATAAATAAAATGTATTATTATATTGTTCAGTATGCACTCAGTACAAGAGTCATCAGAAACCTGTCAAAGTTTTGACTTTCTTTTTTGGAAGCCAGCCATGAAGATTGACTGATTTATTGATTGATCATACATTTGACATATTGTTCCCCTTCTATAAATCTCACCCTGCTCCACTCCAGTGACAATAGACGCAAAGTTGTCATCCAACAGAATCATATCTGCGGCATTCTTGGCAGCATCTGATCCAGCAATACCCATGGCGACGCCAATATCAGCCTTTTTAAGAGCCGGAGAGTCATTCACGCCGTCACCTGTTACAGCAACGATTGAGCCCTGGGGGGATGAAAGATGAGGACATTTCTCATAAGCCTGAAAATGCACCTATCTCCTTCCCCACTGCCTGTTTATGATCCATCTTCTCAAAAGACCACATCGAAATAAGATATTAGCTTTATAGTGTATATATTGATACTTTCAAATTATGTATTTAGGAAACTTGCTTCAGAGGCACACACATTTTCAGAATATAAAAAGAATACAATAAATCATTGAAGGATTAAGAGGACACAGGTAGTGAAGTTGTGTGTGTATTTATAGTACCAGACGTTGACAGCTCTCCACAATGATCAATTTCTGCTGAGGGGACGTTCTTGCAAACACCATCTCAGGATGGTTCCGTAGTGCGTCATCTAAGTCTTCGCTGCTCATGTCTTTCAGCTGACCACCACTAATCACACAAGCACGGGCATCCCTGCTCACAGACAAGACAATAATAGACAGAGTTACAATACATATGATGAATAGACAGAAAATATGCATGCACACAGACACAACAGGCACGTCAATGAAGTTGTAGTAAGTAATAAGTAATAAACATTAGATTGAACTGGGTTGGATGTACAGACAGTTTCTAACATGTCACAGAGATGAGCATTGGTCAAAGTGGACAGCGGTACCTCTTGTTGACTTGTTCAACAGGTATGCGCTTCCTCTCTGCAATATCTTCCACTGTTTCACTGCCTTCTGAGATGATACCAACATTGGCTGCTATTGCCCTTGCTGTAATTGGATGGTCCCCAGTCACCATGACAACCTGAAGTTTCAGGATACAAAAAACAAGCTATCATACAGAATACAAAAGACACTAAGCTGTACAAATGCATATGCAACCTCTTGTAAAATGTTGCATAACCAAAGTTATCGTCCATATTTTTCAGAGGTCAAACCAGCCCAAACAAGCTGCAAGTGTGAAAAATGTGGACACACCCTGATACCAGCAGTACGACATTTCATCACTGCGTCAGGCACAGTAGCTCTTGGAGGATCAATCATGGAGATGAGGCCAGCAAAGCACAATTCTGACGTGGGGAAATTCATGTCATCACAGTCAAACTTAAAGCCGCGAGGAAACTCTTTCTCATTCAGATAGAGATGGCAGAAACCTGGAAGTGTGGGGAAAGGATGGTTAAAAACGCACAGAGGCAATATACTGTGTGTCAAAATGAAAATAACTATGTACCAATAAATAAAGAAGCCTTCCCACAGCTCTCAGCTCACTTTTTCTTTCAGTATATTAAAAAAACACTTGTAAAAAGCGTTCTCTAACCCAGAACTCTTTCTCCCAGTCCTCCCAGGTCCATGTAGGCTGTTTGGAAATATTCTTTCCACTGCTCATCCATAGGCAGTTCCTGGCCTTTTATCAAAATGGTAGAGCAACGCTCTAATATACGTTCTGGTGCTCCCTTCATTACCAACAGGTAGCGCAGGTCCAGTGGATCCTCCAGTTCATGGATAGACAGCTGGTGGGAGAAGGGATAGTTGATAAGAGACTGAATAAAGTTGGACATTAATCTGTCAAACATGTCAAACACTCCATATGGTTCCGGTAATGAAAATATATGAAAAAGTAATAATTTTCTCACTATTCCGCTTGTTTATAATGAAGTGTATAACAAGGCTTCCTGCTCTCACCTGGAACTTGTTGGTGGAGTTAAAAGGCACTTCCACCCCTTTTTTGAAGCGATTACGGTAGTCCGTAATGTTCCCCACAGTGAGCTCTGTGAACTTCAGCAGAGCAGTCTCTGATGCATCTCCTACCACAAGCCTCTGTGTGTGGCACAGTAAGATACACAAGAGTGACCAAATGTAGGGAAAAATGCAATTCATAAACTGTATTAAAGATACAACTAAATTTACGTTTGAGCACTGGAAGACATCTAATGTTCTAATACATTACAACAGTGAACTTGTACCTTAGGGATCGGCACTCCTTCCTGATCAGGTCTGAATGTAGCTCTGTTACACAGGGAAGCAATTCTTGCCAGGGAACGCCATGTCTCTGATGATTGGTCAAAACTCTGGCCTGGACACCACACAGTGACAGTATTTGCAGAGATTTACTCAAATGTAAAACATTATTCAACCTTTTATAAATACCAAACCACACCCTAGCTCATTAAAGCTAACATCTACACTATGAAATTAATGGTTAACTTTTATCCATCTGTTTACCTGACTGATCTTCAGTGGTATCAGCAGCGTGGATGTGGTTGTCAAACCAGAGGTGAGCTACAGTCATCCTGTTCTGGGTCAGCGTGCCGGTCTTATCAGAACAGATGACTGAAGTGGAGCCTTATCATACATGGATTTAAGTTATTTGGGATGTAAGAATATGTGATTGAACCATTTTTATACAAATCAATGTTAATGTCACCAGAACGTGTAAGTTGCTATAAGTACAAGAACATTTGACACATGGAAACTTTAAATAACAGGAACAGAAATAAAACAGTCATTTTGAATCACAAAACTACTCATAACAGGACATGTGTAGAATACAAACCTAGTGTCTCCACAGCCTCCAGGTTCTTCACAACACAGTTCTTCCTGGCCAGTCGTTTTGCAGTCAGAGACAAACATACCTGTTCACAGAAACACATTTTTAGAGAATGACAGTACAGTACACTTACAGAGATAGAAATTCACATTTGTTGCAGTAACTCACAGTAACTGTAGCAAGCAGCCCCTCTGGCACATACGCCACCACAATGGCCATGAAGAAGATCATCGCCTCCAGGAAGGCATATCCAATGAACATGGCGACCACAAAGAAGGTAAACCCAAAAAAGATTGCAAGACCAGCAATGATGTCTACAAAATGTTCGATTTCAATGGCAATGGGTGTCTTCTCGTTGCCAACACCACTGGCCAAGCTGGCAATCCGACCGATGATTGTACGATCACCTGTGCTGATGATCACACCTGTAGCTACACCTAAAGAGGATAGGAAAGTATATCGTTAAAACATGAGTTCTACCTGACCTTTTCCCAAAATAAATAAAAAATACAAGTAAACACTGACAGAATGGCTGTAGAAATGTAAGTATATATGTACTGCATGCTCTACTGTACCTTCCAGACAGGTGGTAGAGAAGAAGGCAATGTTTCTGGTCTCCAGCGGATTCTCATGAGTACACTCTGGACTCCTGGTCTGTGGTTCAGATTCCCCTGTTAAAGATGAGTTGTCCACCTTTGCACATGGTAAAACGTGGCAGAAAGGGAATATGTATGACAATTGCATTAAGTTCCATTTGTCACATGTGATAAAATAATGAATTATTACTACTATACTACTAATACTATTTGCTTGACACATGTGGACACAATAATACTTGTTAAGAAGATATAAGCAAGTGCCATAACTTTATTTGTTTGTATTTACAGCATGAATGTACAGTATATGTGTTTTTCCTACCTTACAGCCACTAGCAGTGATGATGCGAATGTCAGCAGGGACTCTGTCTCCTCCTTTGATCTCCACCAAATCCCCTACTACCAACTCGTAGGCATTGATTTGATTCTTCTGGCCGTCACGGATCACCAGGGCTTGCTATTTTTGAAGGTGAAGCGTTAGATTAGCAAAGATGAAGAAAGATGTCAAATGAAAGAGAGAAACACAAGAGTGATTGTAAGGGAATATTTAAAGGAAAAAGACAAAAAGAAATGTCATGACTACTGGCGGGCATGTGCCTTTTCATGCAGGTGTGTATAAATGGACGCTGAGAAGATGAAAAATAAAGAGAAAGCTATTCATGTTAAATTCCAACTGTGTGTTGACATGGAGTTGCAGTCTTTTCATCTTGTGTAGCTTACCTGTGGCACCAGATTCTTAAAGCTGGCAATGATGTTGGTACTCTTGAACTCTTGGTAGTAACCAAAGCAACCAGTTACCACGACGACAGTAATTAGGGTGATGGCCAAGTACAGCTGGAGTGAGAGAGAAGATGTTACCACCAGAATAGGTATCTGGTTGGCTATCTGACTGGTTTTCATTGCTCTCCTCCCTTTACTCTTTTTCCATGGAGCACTTAGGCAACTGTTAATGGAAATATAACTCACATTGTCAAAGCTGGTGAGGTTCCCTCTTGCGAGTTCAATTCCAAAGGCGATGAGGCAGATGCAAGCTGCGACCCACATCAGACACTGCAGCCCACCAGCCAGCTGCCTGGCAAACTTTACGTACTCTGGAGTTCCTTTAGGAGGCTTCAGTTCATTGGGACCATCTCTCTCCAAGACCTGACGGGCAAAGGTGGTGGTCAAACCCTGTAGATGGGAAACAGAAAAACAGATGAGAAATATATTCTTTAAAGAACTATTTTAAAAATAATAATCATTAAAACTATAGCCATTGACTTGAATTTTTTTTTTTGTACTCAGGCAATGGAGAAAGAATGGTGATAAATAGAGTATAGGTGCAAATAAGATATGAAAAACAAACATTTAAGAATTAAGGGATATTGTCATTAGTCATCACAGAAGAAAGGGTCATACCTTGGTAATACTGGTGGTGTACCTCATTTCCAGTTCTTCCATTGGAATCTCATGGTCATCCTGCAGGAGGAGACATCACTGATTCAGCAAACTTTTAAAATGGCAAAGCTGAGTGAATCAAGGTGATTTATTTATAGTTGGTTTATCAAAGAACCCCCTTGGTCATGGCCATGTGCTCATGAGTATATAATATATCAGAGGATGGTTGTAACTGAACAGTGGCTGGAGTAATATATTCACACTACTAGGTAACACTAATGCCTTTATTCTATCAGCTGTAAATAATATGTTGTCATGGTACAGTAATTAAAAGTAACTTGCTTACACGCCAAAATCTTATTTCAGCAAATAATTCTAGCCAACATCATTAGCTTAGTTGATGTGATCTAAAAAGTAGATTACTTATACTGTAGCACATATTAATACTACATACTACAAACAACGAATTACTGTGTAATGTGTTAACATGACTGACATAATACATGTCTCACCACTCAGTACAATTTTCTCCTCCAAATCCATTATTTTTCACCAGGTAATTCTGTCTTTACTTACTATATCCATTTCTTTCTTCATGCCCTCCAGTTTTTCAGTCTTCTTCACCTTTTTCTTCTTCTTGTCCCCCTGTCCATCCATCTCGAACATGTTATAAGTGTCCTAAACTCAGAAAAAATATTTTATTTGTCATAATCATAAATATAAGTAAAAATAAAATGCACTTTTGAAAAACACTTATAAAATAGATTTGGAGTTTTAAATTCTAACATACTCTATTATGAATGTGTCCACTCAATTACAAGTGATCATCTACACACAACACTTCTATTGCAGTGAATAAACACATCCTGACACTTCATAGATCGAGTTCATAGATCTTTATAGATATACTGTGTCCATAAACGTAAAAGAAAAAAATATGAAATACAGTAACTAGACAGGATGACAGATATAAAAACACCTCAATATAGATAACAGCCTTATTTTGTGTGACATTATAGACTGGAACTTTGGTCTTAAATAGATGGCAAGTGGCTATTAACATCATGCTCATCAAATATTGTTCAATAAAATAATTGACTGGATTGATTAAATTATTCACTGACGTTAATGGAATTACATTTAATGACGGAGTGAAAGAATAACAACTTTTAAGAGAAAACTTTATACAAATAAAATCTTACATTGAGAATAGTCTCTCTAGAGGTAAGATGAGCCAGAAAAATAAATGAATGAAATAAATTAAGTGACAGTTAAATAAGGCCCAGTCTTAGGTCATATAATAAAATTGAGCTACCTAAAAGAGCCTGAAGGTCACATGCTGTGCAGTAGAGCTTTAAAATGTTTTCATCGTCACCAGCTAGACAGTGCTTTCATGCTAAAATAAGAAGTAGTTTTGATACAGAATCAGATCAGAGAATAATATTACAACTTACAAGTCTATCTTTCTTTACTCTCACTGGGAAAATAAATATTACTAAACCTTTTTCATTTAGTGTGTCTGGACACTGCAACATGCAGCAATGATTACTGTTTAATATGTCTTAAAATAGCTCTTATATGTTCAAACCTCTTAGAACAGCAACAAGAAACACTTTTTTTACTTTAGAAAAGATTTGTCTACCTCCTCCAACAACCAGGGATAATTAAAGTGTATCTGATGGGTGTCCTACCTTATTACTCATGGTTGCTGGTGTAATAGGGACTCCTAAATCAATGGAGGTCCAGACGACTCGATCCTTCTTTGCCCCCGAAATTTTGGCCTTCAGTTAGAGTCCAGTCCTAAACACACACCCTATTTCTCTCTCCCTCTCGCTCCCTCTCTCTCGCTCTCTCACACACTGGTCAGAAACAGGATAACTTTTCTGGAAAAGTCTTTTATACCTGAAACTCCCCTTTTTAACTTGCACATGCGCGCACACACTTTTGGACACCCACGTACAGTATGTTTAAACACGCACTTTAATACGATGCCCTGCGTAAAATGGTACTTCAAGCAACAACAATGTCACCCCTAGCCAGGTCACACACTCATACAAACACACTCCTATCGTAAGCTATGCGTAGGCGAGTGTGTCTTTAGTATCTCTTATCTCCCATCAGCACGTTTCTTTTTTTGATTAAACTGATTGGCATAAAGCGCAAAGGAACAATGAAGGTTAAAACAGACCAATGTCACTCCTACCAGTCGGTCTGACATTGCTCTGCATCAATTTACACCAAATGGTGCACTACTGTTTGAGTTTACCGTTGACAATCGAGTCATTCTGGAGGTTAAACTGAGATTGCTTGATTTGCTAAAGTGGGAAACTGTGGTTTTACTAATCCAGGGAAAACCAGACATGTCTATAACTATGTCCAGTTGGTCAAATGTACCCACAGGAAAGTAAACAGGAAACACTTAACCAGCTTGACAGCTGTATGACCAGGCAAGACAGCCAGCAATAGACTGCAGCGCCACAAAGCCTTATTCAAAGGGAGAAGACACCAGGAAGAAAATTGCCTGCAGCTGGAGTTAATCAGTTGTCACACCTGATGCCAATCCCAGCCCATCAACAGCCTCAACCACAGACGAAGGTTAATGGTGTCAGCATGTCTGCCAAGGTTGTTTACCCCCTCCTCCTGCAGGTTAAGTGGCACAGTGACTTGCTGGGTGTTTAATCTAATACTGCAGCCCATCCTACTGTGTTCACCCAACACTACCACTGCATTTGATTAATAAACTCCTATCTGCAGGTGTCTGCACCTCATTTGTCATGCTGTCTCCACAGCAGGTGTTTCTACCACCATAACACCCTAAAAACAGAATTCATGTGTTACTGCTATGAGAGTCTATACTAGCACAAAATAAGTATCAACCAAAATGTACACACAAGGAAATTCGATCCATGATCTAACTTCATACATTCTGTTCTGTATGCTGTGTATATGTAGAAACATCTGGAATAAACTCATTAAGGGTTTATAATCTTTGGTTCTCAACCTGGTTGCTTATATACAAGTTAAAGCTGCAAAGGCTGTACAATGTGACTGAAACCACTGTTTAGAGTAAACAAACAGTCCTCTACTCTGCAGAGGGAGTGGATTAAAGTCAGAAGGTTGAGGAAAAGACAGGAGAAAAACTTCTTATTCTTATCTTATTATTTTAACTTACTAATTAACACAACATAATGACTAAGGTAACCATTAAATAATTTGTATAATTTGTCCTGCTCCCACCAATCATTTACCTGCAGTAAAACTAAGTCACTGTGCTTATTGATAAACTATTTATGACAAAATTGTACAAGAATCAGAAATCAACTTATTTTGGTGAATGTTATGCTTTGAATTCACACAAAAATTCCATCAAATGTTAAGCTGGTGTCGTGAATATAGTTAAATACACACTACTACCCAGGGTGACGAGAATGACATCAAGCACACGCCTTTGTTTCTTTTTAGTTTTCTTTATTAACAAATCAAATACACTGTCTAAATACAGCGGGAGAATCTAAATGGTCAAATTAAGCAAATTAAGGAGAGGTCCTTTCCAATAATGCAGCGTTTCTGATCTCAATCTCATCTCAATCTCAATCTCATCTCATCTCAGTGTCGCTTGAATAGTTACTTTATACCCCTATGGAAATCCACGTCATTCAACAGCCACACGACACACGAACATCATATGACCATTCAATGTTTATAAACACAGAACCTCTTACAAGGTTCTGTTTATCTCTCATGTATCCCACTGCTTATAGGTTTACCTTAAAAGGCTAGTTACTGCTTCTTTAGCTCAGTGTACTGGAATGTAATGCATAGCTCACACTGTCCTGTTAATATACTACACTGGTGATCAAAGATAATGAACTAAGCAGTTGATTAAGAATATGAAAGAAATCATTAGGCCTGTCTTACGGCAGACATTTAAACTACTTTGGGTTTACGCTCCGTATTATGTATGCATATTGTTGGACTGTCATAACATCATCGTTAATGTAATTAGTAACACCTGCTTTTCCTTCTGTGACAAGTCAAAATGTCTGCTGTGTGCACTGGCTCACTGATACAGTTAAATGGAGAGAAGACATGATTAGTCTTATAAGTTACACCTGTGTGTTTCCTGCGATAGCAACTCCGCATTTCTGTCATGAGAAAGGTCTATTGTTCGGTGACATTCAGGACAAGCATTAACCAGAGCTGTGATAGGCGTTAAGGGTGCCATTATATCAGACATGTGTCAGCAGCCCTTTAAACATGACATCAAGAGCCTCCTATAGAAGTAAAAAAAAGAAAAGAAAAGAAGGTAGACTTCTTCAAATACAGTGATCCAAATTACAGTGATTCCTTCAAAAAGCTAATGTAATTAATAATGAATGATTGGCTAAGAAATATAACATTCAAACACACACATAAACTAAATAAAATAAGCCAAATTTTACACCAGACAGTATACTCAAAATCACTCTCAGCTAAATCAGCAAACTTCTGTGAAGTGTCATATTCCACTGAATCATACTATTATCCTGCACAGAGAAGTAAGTAAAAATGGAGCTAAGGTCACATTGTCCCTTAACTGTTCCTGCCCTGAACATGTAGCATGCTGGGTAAATAAGAGCCAGGTGAGATAAGTTGTGTTTAAGAGAGTCAATATTGTGCTGTGCAGAGTGACAGTTGCTCTGTAATCAGAGATATGTTATCAGACTATTTTATCGGCTTCAGCTGCACATTACTGGAGGACAGGTGAGGACAGAGGGAAGAGAGCAGGAGATGGGGAGTGAGAGAGATGTACACAGATAGAGGAACCAAAACACAAAGCTCTGCTCGCACTAGCTAAGTTGGGGGTCAGTTCACTAATTGAAAAAAAGCTAGGCCAGGTAATCTATAGGACAGTGAAGTTAGTGAGATGTGCCATAGCTGAGTGCTTTTTTCTTCAAACTTCTTCGAGTGCTTTTGTTACAGAAATTTTGTAATAACTATTATTTGTGCACTATTGTAGTATTAGTTCTACATAATGGACAATGTATGGAGGAACGACATGCACTGATTATCTCATTATCTCGAGATAACAAAGCTCATTTTCTTTAATATATAATTAAATAATAAACCTGTGATCTCAAGTTAACTGCATTAAAAATAATAATTGCAAGCAAGGCCAATCAGTGTCTGTAGAATAGTCTACTGACATTCATAAAATAAATGAAAATATTAAGGAATAAATAAAAATGAATAAATAGATGAAAGATAAAGTTGTGTTGTCTTTTTTTTTTTATTTTACAAAAATCACATTTGTTATTGTTATCCACAAATCTTGAGAAAAAATTGTCGGTGGATATATATATCATATAATCAGGGTTGGAAAGGTTACTTCAGAAATGTAATGGGTTACAGATTACTAGTTACCCTATTTACAATGTAATAAGTAATGCAACTATTTCAATTACTTAATCAAAGTAATGTGACTTGTTACATTTGATTACTTTTTGATTATAATATTCTAATTATATTCTAATTATAATTTTCTGACAAATGGTTTTCAACTGTTGGGGTAAGTACCCATTAAGCCCATCAAAAGTTAATGTGTTTCTCATGGATACTGACATGAAATAAGGGACATCATTTCTTATAAAGTAAGATTTATCTTTCATTTGAAAATGTATTCATTAGTTAATGTAGAGAGAGAGAGAGAGTTTTAAGTCAAAAGTCTGGCACAGGCTTAATTGGTAGGCTACTGTGACACTATTGTTTTCAAATAATTAAAAACATTAATACTAAAAATGATGAAAAACCCCTCCTCCTGTGCAAAATCTTAAAGGTCTGACTTCAGATTGAACCTCCTTTGTAATTGTCAACATTTTCATCAGTAACTAATTTAATTACAGTTACATTAATTTTGTAAATAAATAAGTAACGCCGTTACAACTGGTAGGCTACTGCCCAACACTTTACCTCTTTCAGTTTGTTGGGGAAAACAAATATTGTTTCCAATTGAATGTTAGAAAAATTGTACTTCCACACAAAGTCCCCACGTAGAGTAATTTTTCTAAAAATAATTTCTGACATGTTTATTAGTACATTCGATATTTTCACAAGGACATAGTCTTCTGAGATGAATAAAAAACTTCAAATCCGTTTCCGCCTACCGGCCATGTGACTACGTCGTACTACGTCATTTCCCTGCGACCGGCACTGACAAGTAACTCCATGTGAAGCACTTTTTACCAAATAAATCGTTAATAGAGGTAAGTTATGTATCAGTTTGACACTTGGTGATGGCTGTGTTTGTTTTGCCTGCAACATGTTATCTTTGTAATAACATCCAGTCCTGTGAGAGGGAAAAAAGCGCTGCAAGTCTCTTCCTCTCCGCGACAAGGTCAGGATTTAATGTTACATGACAGTAGAAACACCCTATGTAACATAACCTCTACAGGGGGGCAGATATGGATCCTTGTTACAAAACTGAAAATAGCTCATATTCTTTCGTGTTTGCTAATTTATTGTGTCTGCGTTACGGGTTACACAACCTTCATTGGGACCTCGTAAGAGCTCTGTATTGGTAGCTGGAAAGATGATCACAGTGGCTACTGAAAGAAGAATCAGGCGTTTGGTATACATAAATGTACTATATTAAAGTATGTGTTTGCTGCTAATTGAAATTATCATTGAGTAAATGAAATATCAGTTGATGCTTGAGGTAATATGGCTCTTCAGGCTGTTGACCTTTTACTTTAACCACATTCATTGTTTCATTAAGAATAAAGATATTTTGTTTAGCCCGAGGGAAAATTAACTATCACAATAGCATATTGTTATACACTGTGGAGTAATTATATACATTGTATGTAATAAGCCAACTTAATGCCATGTTGCAGAAGAGATGAGAGGAGTTGTAGAGTTTGATGGCTGCCAGCAGAATGGGAAAGCTCACTAACTTGATTCTTGCCTAATTCTCCACTGCTTCCTCAGGTTGGATGTGTGATGGTGGCTCGGGCTGCTGAATTGTGAGAAGACGATCTCCTATCTCCTCTCTGCTACCGCTGTCTTTGTCTCTCAGGCCCAATGGCAAGTCGCCTTTTGGGCAGATATGCCCGTCTTCTCTGCAGGGCCTCCTCTCAGGCTCCGGCTGCTACTGCTGCCCGTCTGCCTCTGTCTGTGGCTGGGGTACTAGAGTTGCAGAGGGCTCAGGCATGGCCGTGTATCACAGAGAGGCTAATGTGCGAGGGGAGGGTGATTGCCAAGGACGACTCTTTTCCAAGCATGCCTACACGCACCCGGCTGGACGAGCTGGTTGAAAAGGCAGCGGTGCCAGAGGAGGTCCTCGTGGCCTGGGCAGAACACGGAGGAAACGGTAATCAAGCTGCTACTACTCTGATGAAGTGGACTCGTTTGGTACTGACGACGAAGGGCAAGTTTAAGGATCAAAACCCAGATCTGATGAGGGATTCAAGGCTACAGGATATGATGGATACCGTAGCTCAGCAGGTAAGAAAGCATGCATAATGTAAGGTGACTAGCATCTTATCCAGGCACTGTCAGTTTTAATGACTCATTTACACCCATGTTTTACTTCCAGATATCTTCAGTGTGGAATAACGCTCTAGTGTCGGTCTTGCGTGCTCTCTGGATTATGGGTGTGCCCACAACTGATTCAACACTCAGTTCTGTCCAGACAGAGGTTCTGTGGCGAGTCCGCAGGCTAAGCTATAAGCAGCTGGGCTTCCTGGCACACTGGGGAGCAAGCAGGAAAGGACAGCAGGATGTGGCAATAGTAACTGCTACATTAAAACAGCTGGAACTGCGTTGGACTGAAATCTCTGATGCTAAAACTGTTGGTGCACTAATATCCAGAGGACAATACATGTCACCGACCTTGATGGACAGACTAGAGGACAAGGTATTCATCAATATTTAATGCAGAGTTAATGTCCTGATTGAACATGTTAAGCTCAAAGTTACTGTGTGTACTAGGCCGGGCAGGTTTGAAACAGACTGTATATTGCTATCTTTAAAAGTTTGACACTTTTTACACCGAAGGAGGAGAAAAACAGTTTGGGTAGTTTCAGTGGTGAGCAAATAGTACAAAAGCAGTAATGTTTCTGTAAGGAGTATGCAGGCTAGAATAAACCTATTTTGTGTCTTGTGTTGCAGCCCAGTGGAGGGTGAATGAAAGTTAAGAAATTCTGTGCATATTTACAAAATCTGCCTATTTATAAAAAGTTAAAACCTATCTTCAATCAGACAGTTTTTCTTTTTGGAGCATGAATCAAAACTAAGCCTATAAGAGCACCAGTGGTGGTACATTTAGTCCATAATCCCAAACAGCCACAAACCCCCATACTTATTTCTCTTTTAGGCTTTGGAGCTCGCAGAGGGCTTTTCAGCAGAAGAGATCCGCAAAGTGTGTATATCTTTGGCCACTCTAGGCCGCAGATCTGTCCCACTCCTCAGAGCTCTGTCCTACCACCTTCTCCAGAAGCCGTCGTCAGAATTCACCACCACACTGATACTGGACATGGCCTATGCTTATGGTAATAATGCCTATATTCAGAACGTGTCGTCAAATGCATGCACCATATTAACTTACTCTATTTCCATGTCTGAGTTACCTTAAGCCATCATTTTGTTTTTATCTCCATCTTTCCATTTTTTAAGGAGTGGAATGTCCAATGCCTTTTTATTAAAGTGTAATGTCTTTGTTCAGAAAATGTTATAGAGTAGGGAAAAGTAGAAGCAACAGGAATGAAACATGTTTAATCTGGACCAATAAAGGCACACAAGACCATAGACAGGGGACTTAAAAAGTCCATTTGTGGGCACTGTGTACAGTATTTAGTTGGATTTAATACTTTAAAAATAATGTCAATACAACTGATCTGTCTTTTACATGGAGGTAGCTATTGGTGATATTTTGTGTCCTCAGTGCTGATCAACAAGTTTTTTTCAAGACACTAATATCCCCCTATCTATACTAGGCTAGTGTCAGTCATTCTCATATGTAGTGTAAACCAGAACTAATGGAAGCACTGTCTGCTGTCTGCATAATACTAACAGTAACAACTTTGTCTCTGTTCGTCTTTAGGGAAGTTGAATTTCAACCACTCTCAGGTATTTCAGCGGATGGCCTCGGAGTTGTTACCCAGAGTCCCAGAGACCAGCGCTGTAGATGTGACACGCTGTGCAAAATCACTGGGTTTCCTCAAATGGCTCCACATCCCTCTCTTTGAAGCCTTTGCTGTGGTCAGTCACACACCACAGACTAATACATTCAGATAATTTTCAACTGCTCTTCATCTCTAATCTCAAATAACTAATAAGATTTTTTAAATCATTCCCTGTGTAACTTTCTCTCTCTTACTCTTTTACTAGCACTACACAGCAAACAGTCAGAATTACAGTATTCTTCAGCTCTGTAATCTGCTCATGACTTTTGCCAGATTGGGCTTCCAGCCCAGCAAAGGAGACGAGTTCTACAGCAAGGTACAAATGTTAATAAAGGCTTTCTGTTGACTGTACATGGTTGCTTCTGCTTCTTTGTGTTTATTTACTCTGTCTCTTTTGTGTAAAGGTTCACTCTGTGCTGGAGGACTCTCTTGCAGGCCTGGAGCCTTTCTTGAAGACAGATGTGGTGTGGTCCCTGTGTGCGTTACAGCAGGCCAAGCCCCACTACCTTACCCCCCTCACACAACAGAAACACGTTGCTACTCTGTCAAGTAAGAACCGTAAGCTCCAGGGTTTTATCCTACTTCGGTAGTTACTTGTTTTTGATAAATGGTGAATTTATAAAAATGCGGATGCAGTTAATCTTGCACATGTTGTTACATACATCCCTGTCAGCTGTTCAGGGGAAACTCGAAGTAAAACCCCTGCTCTTCTAAACTGGGAGCTGCTGGTGAAGTTTTTAATGCACCTGATGAGGATGCTTCATTTTAGGGCCCTCCTTAACTTGTCACAAACAAACAGTACAACTAATCATTATCAACTGTAAAAGTGATAATTAAACTATATTAATCAAGCTTGTAGCTTGTTAAATATACAGTATAGAATATAATACTGCAGTTATTCAGAGGCGGAATATTTGTCATTTATCAGAAAATGAATCTGCAAAGGTGGTAATCGATTCGTGAATTATCATATAATCATTATCACTATATGAGTCATTTATTAAGCCCCATTTACTGGATATATTTATATTAAAACAAGCATTTTAAAAAGATCACTTATTCAAAAAGTTATTTTAATGAATAAAAACAATTAAATATTTATCAGTAATGGAGGTGGTTTAGATGTAGTACAGTATATTATTTTTACTGCTAAAATATTATAAAAACAACAAACGAAAAATTGTTGATAAATAAGAGATATACGTAGGGCTAGACATGCCCAGATCTTGGTATTTAACATTTTTTGTCCTGAAACAGAAACTGTTTCTACATTATTATAAATTATTGGATGCCATCATATAATTTTTTTTTCTTTAATCCTGCACTGCTGTGACATCTCTCTGGGTTCTGACAGCTGACTGCTGAAATACCGTCCTGATTCACTAGATGGCAGTGCAGCACCAGTATATCTGCTGAGACAGGCACATTAATTCAGTTTTCACACATATATGAACCAATTTATTGTTACAGCATTCTTGTAGTGGTTTTGAAAAGCACTTGTGTAAATGGGTTGATAGTACCCATTCTCTCTCCTCTTCTCTCTCTGTAGAGGGCAGTCCAGTTCGAGCGGACAACTATCGGCTAAAGCTCCTCCACATTGCTGCTACTCTCCAGTTAGAGCATTCAGGTTCCTCAGAGGCTGCAGCCGCTATCTTAGCGACTGCTCAGTCTATCCGGGCCAGCAGCTCCTCCCTCTCCCCCTTGCAGAGCAGTCTAAGAGGGGCTTTACAGAGTTTTGTGGGTGGGAAGACTGAGGCTGTTCGCACAGGTGTTGACACTTTGTATGGATGGACTATTGGTAAGGGGGCCAAGGTAGCCCAAAAATATATTTTCAAATTAGCTTGCCATAAACACTCACACTGTGTTTTACAGGACTTAGACAAAGAAAACCTGTTGTGAAAGTTTAAGATGTGGTGGTGTTCTGAACAGCATTTTATAGTTGACATATTCCTCCCTAATCAGATGGTGAGCTAGTAGTGGATCATGACAACAAACCAATTGACATGTCAATGTTGAAAGCTCCTCATCTACTCAGTGGAGGAGGAGACCAGGATTTACCTGTAGGGGCACGGCGGTGAGTCATAGAAAAGAATTATTTGGGCTTTGACTGATTAAATTTAGTTTTTTTTTCCTTCTCCATTTTGCATGTTGACCATGTTTCTTTTTCTCTAACTGTCTAGAGTGATTTTTCTTGTGTTTCCAGGCTTGCTTTCTTGGCTCTGGAATTTCCCAATTTTGGCTCAAAGAGTAAAGACCTTCTGGGGCGGTTTTCCATGATGAAGCGACACCTCCACCTGGCTGGCTTCATCACAGTGGAGGTAGGCCGTGGCAGGAGATGGGATAACCCACCCTCATAATAGTGTTCAAAGTAAAGGTTCAGTTTCACTTTAAAGCAAAAGCCGTTTTTGCAGTGTTTCCTTTATAACCTCCATCCCTACAGATACGCTGAGCTGTTTGTTCTTCAGATGAGTTTTTTTTAAATTTTATTACACACACACTAAATTTAGTTGAAAGGGTATTTTTTGCTGAAATAGTGAGTCATATCTCAGTGAAAATACAAAGAAGCAGCAGTAACTGACAGGCTAAGGTCATGAAAATAATGTGCCTAATGCTTTGTTAGTGCTAAGAGTCAGGTGGGCCCCGCTGCAGTCTGTGGTATAAATAGAGCTACCAGTCACAGCTCTGCTTCATCTAGGCCATTCTCTCTCTCATCTAGGACAATCTCCCAAGCCAATAGTAACATTGCTTGCCTCTCAGGTTTGCAGTGTTACGAGACATGTTAATTTGGCCACTGTGTCTGCCTGAAAACCAGCATTATGTCCCTTTTTTTTTTTTTTTTTTTTTTTTAAATGTTTCTATAAATATATAATAAAATGTGCTTTAGACATGTCTTCATATCTGTGATTTTGTCTTGTTTCAGGTGCCATATTATGAGTGGCTGGAGCTGAAGACAGACTGGCAGAAACAGGCATACCTCAAGGATAAAATGGGGAAGGCTGTGGCCGAGGACATGGCCAAGTGAACTGGATTGTCTTTATCAAATTATCAATAAGCTCAGCTAAATCAGAGCTTTCTCAACCAAATGGGGCACATGCGTACACACACACGTTCACACTCAGAACGGCGCAGCATTGCAGAAAAGCTCTCTCATACTTTTGTCCCAGGAAAAAAAATATCATATTTTTACTCTGGTTCCCTTGGAAACGTGTGGGGCTTTCCCTGTTTCCATGGAGATGACGAGCAAGAATTTTGGAGCCAGGGAGAGACCAAAATAAACACGGCAGCGAGTCCTTCTATAGTACTTATATGATCAAGGACTAAGTTGTTGCATCTGGGACTGACATGTGAAAACTGAAGCACTGCGGCTATCTGTAGACAATTTTGGCCACAACATGCTTAATAGCAGCATGTGAATAGATTGGAATTAACTTAATTATATCTATGAATGTGTGCGAAGTCATCAAGTTGTAATGGAATAAATTGTTTTATTGCCATTTGTGTCTGTTTTTGTTATGGTATTGTGCAATCAGGGACATGTTGCATTGTATGTTGTTTTCGGTGTGATATTTAGATAGAGGATGCTTAATTTCACATCTAAGACCCAGTGCCACACCTCACTGGCATACTGGTGTGTGTGAGTGCAGCAGTATGATTAGCACACATTAGATAAGCATAGAGCAGGATTGATGGGAATCCTTCTCTTGCCTTCACCATGAAAACGACGACTAATTTTTTATTGTGTTCAGCCAGTGAAGTAATTCATTTATTTTCATCCCCTCAAGTTTGGTTAGCAATATTACACAAGAGGCAATCAAATGACTAAATATAGGATAAATGTTTAATTTCTTGATGTATATAAACTGTTGATCTGTTAAATTTGAATGGATGAAAAAATGCAGAATCTATTTGTGTGTGTGCAGTAATGTCTATGTTTATTAAAGAGCAGCAGCCAGGCTAAGATTCTCAAACACTTTGCTGTCCTGAAACTGCTTACACAACCTCATGGGCAGCAACACCACTCTGACATCAGAGGCTAATAAGTGGCAGAGGGAGGAAGACTGCCAATACAAGCTTGGGCCAAGGAAAGGCAAGATAATACAAAGCCAGAGAGACAAATGAGGTAACTTCAACACATCACATCACATGATCAAGAAGCATGGTGCCCACCTCATCCCTCCTGATATTTGAAGATTAATGGATCAGTTGATGGACCAACAGCCCAGCAAGCACTTCCTGTATTGATCTCCTGTTTGATGGCTTAACAGTTATCAGATGCAGCACACACACACAAAGTGTGTTCAGGCAAGGCTGACAAAATTGTAATGATGTAATTGTAATGATTTTAGTTTTGGTGTTCCTGCTCTATCTCTGATACTCAAGAAGGGCTACTTTGTACAAGACACCCACATCCTAAAATGAACACTTTCCCCCTTTTTTAAGCTGTGAGCTTACCAGCAGCTATATTTGTAGAGGTCAAGCAGATGGCACTGAGACTTAGACATTATCCAGCAGCAATGACTTATGCTGAGCTGGCACTCTATCATGGGAAGTTTAGGGTTGCTATGGAAACTACCATTGCTGATCATTTGGCTCAGTGCTGCTAACCCCTTTCTTTCTTTCTATTTCCAGCTAATCTTCCCGCACTTGTTATCTATAAAAGTAGAGAAAAACAGAAAGGGAGAAGCAAGTGTGTCAGAGAGGTGGTTAAGATGGAGAGCAGAAACAGACGCTGTAGCTGCACTCTGGGGAAATGTCTCCCTGTTGCGTCCTCAGGGATTCAATCAAAGCAGGAGGCAGAGGGTTTAATCGGCACTTATAGGTTTCCTTTTTGGTCACCCATGTTTTCTCTTTCTCTTTCCCCCCGTTTGTTTTGATTTCCTTAAATCCCTCTCATTTGCTTTATTTCTCCATCATCTTCTTGTTTTTGCAGTACTGGTCCTTTCCTTCAAGGTTGAGGGCAGCACTGAGAGAGCAGTGGAAATTTGCTGACATCATCTTCCGAGATCCAGTCACAGCTTGGCTGGGAAGAGAAGGGGGGCAGAGGAAGGAGGGAGGGATGGGTAGAGAGAGATACAGGGAGGAAGGAAGGGAGGGAGGGAATCAGGAATTGGGCATTAAGAGAGAATACTGCAGCTCCCTTTCAGTTTCTACACACATACACACACATAAAGAGACACACACATATTCAGAGGAACTGGATCATGAGGCTCTAAAACACACACCCACAACAGCAGCATCACTGTGCTACACAACAGCAAGAGACAAGCGCATACTCCCATCTCTCCCTCTCCCTATCTTTCTCTCTCTGTTTCATTCGGTCTCATACACAAACACACACACACATAGACAGACACGTGCTGCAGGGAAGATCTGAGTGTTGGGTCGCTGAGCATTCAGCCCCCCCCTCCCCTTCTTTTTCCTTCTCGCTCTCTCACTCTCTCTATCCCTGTTCACCTTGTCTGTTCCGGCTGTATGGTTTATTGTTGCGTCAGAGCCAAAGAGAGCCAGCAAGAAGCATGCCGGGGGAGAGCACTCACAGATCTGTCCCTGCCGACAAGCATCCAGAGCAGGGAGCTGAGGAGACAGGGCTCCCTGGACCAGGTAGGACCTTTGGGGTTGGGGATGGAGAAGGTAAAATGAGGTAATTGTGCTGATAGAGACCAGGGCATAATGGAGAAGGGGTGAGGACGGCGTAGAGCAAAATAGATGGTGTTAAGTAAATTGTGACAGGAGAAAAAGGGGGAGAGTTAGTAAAATGGAAAGCATTTTAGATATAAGTGATTAACAGTTTGAAATTGACATGTGGAGAACAGTCAGTTTAGACTTCTATCTCTTGACATGTGCAGTCTGAGTAAACCGTGAATCAGCTGCATGTTAGCCTCCTCACTCCTAAGCTGCATGTTTTCTCCCTTTCCAGCTCCCAGCTAATGGCAGCCTCCCTAAAGCCTCCACCGACGAGCTGTTAACCCCCAGCCCAACTCTGTGCACTCAACAGCACTTAATCCCAATTATAAAACGATGTCTTCACTTCCTAAACCTTTGTGTGACTGCTATACCCCCCTTAGCCCAGCCATAATCTTCATAAGAGCCCCTGCCCTGTTTTCTCCCACCCTAACCCTAGCCTCCTCACCCCTATCTCTCCTGCCGCTGCCCCATCCCCAGCTTCAGTGCCGCCCCATCTGCATCCACCACATCCACATCTCTCCAGCAGTTTTGCGAGCTGTAAGGGCAGTGAAGAGTGGCTCCTCCCTTCCACCCCCATCCTCAGCAGGAACATGACACAGCAGCATGGCAGAGCACTGTAGCAACACACAGACATGTCCACGTACACAAGAGCTTTTGTTGTTGTTGTTAACTGTTTTTCCATCGCTGTCATTGCTCATATTTCTCTTGAAGTTGAGCTAGTTAAAATAAGATGAAAAGGTCAGAGAAAGAGTCGATAAGGCTGGGTCAGTGCAGATGAAAGATTGGGATGGGCAAGATTGTATGAACCTTAATTAGAGTCAGGCAATAACAGTCAAAAGGAAGATATCCTTCTCGGAACAAAGTCTTATTGCAACAGTGTCTGACGGCAATTGAACCCAACTTATTATATAATTAAACTGTAATTCATAATTGTACTGTTGTAAACATCAAACCGTTATAATGGACAACATTAACGGCTATTAAGAGTACTCACTACTTCACTCAGCTGGAAGTCACTTACACAGGCTATTTTAAATTTGTTCCTGTCATAACTTCATCATTACCCTGACCTGTTTATGGGCTTGAAATTGTTTTAAGCTTCCTTGGCCTGAATTTTAGAAGAGCAGGGAGGAGAGAGAATTGTCGGATGCTCTGGTTCCAACTTCTGCTAATTCTGACACATACTTGATAAAAAAGGGAGAGGTTGATTATGACTAAAGCAGGGGTTTAGATTAGAAAGGCAAAGGGAGGAAGATAACTGGAGTGTCTTTACTTCATGGCTCAGTCTGAGCAGTAGCTGAAACAGAGGCTCCCCTTAGGGCTGACAGGCCGGCACTGCAGCCTCTGTGACGCAGCTCCAGTCTGCTCAGTTTACTGTGGCCTGTTCCTCATACGGCAAGCCTGGTGCTCAATTTCACTGTCCTCCCACAGAGGAGAGGGTGTTTGCCTCTCTTCCGCTCCCTAGGCCAGGCTAAGCTGGAGAGCGGAGGAGAGGCAGACATCCAAAGATTACTTGCAGCACTGAGCCTGCAACTGAGAGACGCAGTCTGGCAGTAATCTCATTGGCTTTTTAAGCAGCCAAGTAAAATCCTAGTTCAAACACTATACAGTTCTGAAATTTGGTTCAAATACTTAGAACATAAGGGAGGAAGACACAGTATTACTAAATATGTGCAAATACATATGTGTGGTTTATTTTGTTGTGTTGATATGTATACCTTAAATATTGTCTTTCTCTTTGCCTGTTCACATGATCACCAAAGCTAGTTGCCTCTGTAGTAAGCCCTGTAGGGGGAAACAATCACATGGTCAGGACCCATATCAAACTGTACTGTAAATATAAGTGTTGTGCAGGAGTTGGCTTGTGTTCATGCTTATATGTGCATCTGCCTGATTAGTGGCAGGTTTTAGTCTCGGATGCATGACTCAGCATGCACACAAACACACCTAGAGCTCATTATTGGAGCAGCGTACAGGCAAGTGCTGATGCTGGCGTTCACCACCATCATAGACAGGGCAGGAGAGGAACGAGAGAGGAGAGATGCTATTTGCAGAGAAAAGGAGAACATGGAGGCATGAAGGAAACAAACTAGCGTGAAAAGGCAGCTATATATAACTATATGTATATATATATATATATAAATACACATACATATACATACATATACATATAAATATATATAAAAATATATACATATACATATATAGTCATGCTTAAAACAGTACTAAGAAGAGGATTAGATGGGAAAGGGTTAAGAGAGACATTTTGAAGGAGTGAGACAAGGGAGGGGCTACAAAACAAAAAGTGAATTAGTAAGTGATATCTGGGTTTCTGACAGAGCAACTGTGTGTGTGTGTGTGCGTGTGTGTGTGTGTGTGTGTGTGTGTGTGTGTGTGCGCGCGCGCTTGTGTGTACGTGTGTGTGTGTGTGTGTGTGTGTGTGTGTGTGTGTGTGTGTGTGTGTGTGTGTGTGTGTGTGTGTGTGTGTGTGTGTATGTGTTTGTGGCTGGCACAGAGCTGAGCCACTTGTGTGTTATAATGGCCAATCAGTATGTGGATTGAGGTCACCGTGGCAATGGCCCAGTTAAGGGAGCAAATGAAGGTTCTGTTCCCTGCCTATGTGTTGAAGAGAAAGAGGCTTACGTCACATCCTTAAGCGTTTATTTGAGTGAATATATAGTTTTGTGTTATTGTAATCAATCCGACATAAGAAAATGATTATCACTATGCAGTGGAACTGAAACAAATGTAGAAGACAGACTCCCTTTGCCTGTCTTGCTCATACACAAGACTCTTTTTGCTCAGCCCTGACCTCATTTCTTTCATTCATCCTGTCATTTCATCTCAGCGATTTCCCCATGCCTGATGACAGTTATGAAGATGATAGCATGGTCTAGAGGGACAAGAGAACAGACAATAATGTAATTCAATAACTGTTACTTTAACGTCTGACTAATTGTGCAATTGTGCGTGTTGATATTCAAAGAGAAAAAGAGAAAGAGATACAGGGAGAGGTAAAGTACAACATTGTAGCGTCCAGGGAAGGGTTGTTTTCTACATCTAGGTTTTGAGTTCAGCCTTATGGTGAAGCACTACAGAACAACTGTGGGTTCCTCAGCTTAAAACAGGATCATTTGATTAGGGACTCTTCAAATAATCAAATCAAACTCTCCTCTTGTTAACAATATATGTTACCATTTGTTTTCAGTGTTGCAGTTATTTTGCTCACCAAAGCCATTTTCAGTGTCAGAGTAAAATACAGAGCTGAGAGGTATTTATTGAATCTACTGACTAGCATTTTGGTGACATTTTGTGTAGCTCTTTTGAGTTAGTGTGTGGTAGAAGAAAATTAAAGTTCAACTGAAGAGATACAAAAAAAAACTATGATAGTGAACTGAAGAAGACGTAGACGTAATTATGTAAGATCAGTTGATCTAATTTCGTCATCACAATGAACCCTTTTATACTGTTCATATTGTCTCTCATAATTAGTTACTACTTCAAACTTCTGAAGCAAAAAATCTGAATCAAATCATCAAAATGTCATTCATAAATTCATAATCAGTTATTAATAAATTGGTGATTAATCTTTAATGAAGCTTTCAGAGAGAGTAGAGAGAGAGAGTGTATTCTTAAGATTCTAACCTACTTATTCATAGAGAAATAACATTCACAATTACACTATACTGTATACTCAAACAGGAGAATGTAACAACCATAATTATTATTTCAGTGAATGCTACTGAATATGAAGAATGCAACAACATTTTTGAATGGGGATTTTTGAATTTCTGAGAAAATATGGGTTAACTTTAACACCCTCCATGTACAAAAATTAAAATATTTCAATTTTTGTATATTCTGGGTCACTTTAGGAAAAGACATGAAATTTGCGGCTAAAATAAATAATTAAATAAAGGTGTTAAGGGTGTTCTTTTACTGCCCTCAAATGTAAAAACTGATCAAATTTGACATGAACAGTATGTTGAGATTTACCATAAACTACCAAAATTATTTGACATATTGTTTCATGTTGTTTTGCCTGTTTTTCAGACATGACCAGACATCTGTCTACAGACTCTACTCCTAGTGACAGTGGCTCCTCACCAAGTGACAGTGGTTCTAGCCCTTCTCCCAGTACTCCTCAAAAGTTACTCCCATCATGCACCTCTCCATTTGGACCACGACTATTTCATGCAATACCTAGCTCTTCTGGTACTCCAAGACCTCAACCTGAAGGCTCTGACCATCGCCACAACAACACATCCAGACTGTCTGGAAAGTTAGGTGGTCATGGACCTTGTGGCCGCCATATCCCTGTTAAGATGGAGCGAATCAAGGTGTGTGTTATTTGTGTAAGAGCTATGTTTACAATGTAACAGAGGATGTTACAAGACACTTTTGTGATGTACTGATGTGAACTTTAATGTATATATATGTGTGTATGTAACATGTTATTCCCAGGTCCTGACTGGTTCGGAGGTGGAGAGTGACTATCAGGAACCACAGACCATTGACACAAGGGTGGTGATGGGTCAGGAGACACTGCTCAAAGCAACAGAGATCCAGAAAGGGAAACCCCTGGTTGAGCCATGTGGTCAGGCTATCCCTTTGCCAGCTATCCCAAGCTCTACAGATCCTCAGGCACAAGCAAAAGAGACCCAGCTGGAAACCAGTAAAGAGGAAAGCCAAGACCAAAGCCCTCAAAAACAGTGGGATCAGCAAAAAGACCCTGTACAGCCCCCAACCACACTCCCTTCCACTTTTCACAACCCCATACTTCCTCCATCCTCCTCCCCAGAGCCAATCAAAACCGATGAGAATTTGAGTGACAACCAGGAAGAGGGTCAAAACCTTTCTCAAGATGAAGTGCCTTCCCTCTCTTTCTCTGAGCTGGCCTGTCCAGTTGCTTTGTCCTTCTCTGAGCCAGCCTATGCTGTTGACCCACTACGAGTGGGTGTGCCCTCATCTCTTGACCCTGACTTGTACTATACCGCCCCTTCCACCCCAATCAAGATGGCGTCTCGCACTTCACACCTTAAACATCATTCATATCCTGGCTCACCAGCTTGCCCACTCTCCCCTGGCTCACCCTCAGACAGCGAAGACCTGTGTTCCCCTCTCACATCTCCCTCTGGCTCTTATATCACAGCAGAGGGAGGCAGCTGGGCCTCTTCTTACACATCTTCGGCTTCCCCCTCCACATCTCCCAACCTGCTCCTCACAGAAGAGGCACAGGAAGCCCCTGCTTGCTTTGTGGGCTCCTTATCAGAGATTGGAGATGAAGTAGGGGAGGAAAAAGGGAGAGCAGGTCCAGAACGGGAGGAGGAGAGGGCAGAGGACTTCTGTTTGTACCGGCCTGAGGATTATGTCATGAATCCGCTGATAGGTATAACAGGGACAGTGATCCTTGAGGAAGATGAGGCTCTAAAAGGGGAAGAGATCAAGATTTCCAGAGAAAGTTGTCGTCCTTGCTGGGTGACTGAAGATGCGTCTCCCCTAAGAAGCAGTAGCAGCCGCAGCAGTGACTCCCAGGAGGATGGGGGAGAGTCTGAGAGCTCACTCTGTCCACTGGAAGAGGCCAGTGTGAGAAGATCAGAGTACTCCAGCCCAATGCAGACAGGCCTGAAACTGCAGTTGGAGTCATGTATATCAGAGGAACATTATGGCCAGATGGATGACCATGCAGAGCTAGCGTCCACTGAACTGACTCCTGATACAGAGAACATGACCTTGGCCTCATCTAGCCTTAGCCCAGACTCACCTGTCATCCTCCTGGATGCATTCTGCCCTGGAGCCTTTGACAGACTTGGCCCCAGTTCTTTCATGCTCGCCCAAGCAGCATGTGCTGATGATATACCAGATGAAGAAAGGATGATCCCTGCCTCCCTCATCTCCTTTCCTCTCCACACAAGCCTTATCTTTAAGGCTGATTCAATGGAAATCACACTCTTTCCCACAGAGGATGAAAATGACATCGGAGAAGTGAATGACAGAAATGAAGGGAAGGACGTTGATGCATATGCAGCAGGAGAGGAGGAGGCAGATGTTGAAGATGATGATGATGACGACGATGATGATGAGGATGATGATGAGGATGAAGATGATGAAGAAGAGGATGATGACAATTATGATGATGGTGATGGCAATGATAATGGCACTGCTGATGGTGTTGATGATAATGTTGATGATGAAAATGAGGCAGGTGAGGAAGCTAAGGTAGAGGTGAAAGTAGTAGAAGAGGAGAAAGATATAGATCAAGAAGATGATGAGGAGAAGTTTGCCATCAAAGCAGTGGAGGATCATACAGATGAGGACAGCTCAGCATCCTTCCTTCATTCACTTTCAGAGACATCAATTAATGAGGGATTGGATGAATCCTTCTGTTTCCAAGATGATACCGATGACTCATTAGATTCCACCTCTTATAATGGGGAGGAAGATGAACGTCTGTACAGCACTGAGAAGCATGCACAATCACTAGAACCTACATCAACGGAGACACTTGATCAAACTGACATCCAATCAGAACCTGAACAGGGATCTACTGTTGCAATAGGTCAAACTGAACCTTTGCACACACAACTGAGCTCAGACAAATTAGTGGATCAACCTAATACCACTTTTTTTTCTGAAGCCACTGCTGCCCACCCCGAGGACAACAATATAGAACCTAAATCTCTAGATGCACCTAAATCCCCTGAACCCCAATCAGACCCTGAACTAGAATATTCCAGCGGAATAGGTCAGACAAATCCTTTGCACACACAAGGGAGCACAACAGGACCAGTGGATCACCAGAAACTGTCCTGTCATTCAGAAGCCATTTCTTCTCAACCAGAGTCCTCCAGCAACCTGAATGAGAGTGGGAGTGAGAGTGACATGATGGATATCTCTGGCTCTTCAAACCCTCTTGAACAGCCTAAAGACAGCCCTCATTTTAACCCACGCCCCACTCCTGTTGTTATTTGTGCTCCGCCTGAGCCTGTTGCTGAGTTAGATGCCTGTCCTCTTTCTGCAACTTCCACAAAGGATACTACAGACCTTAGCAGTTCAGATCTTCCAGAAAAATTGGTGGAGGAAAGCATCCATCTTGAAGATATTGATTTAGAACAGAGCAATGATTATTCAGGGGAGGAACATGAATGCGAACCAGAAAGAGATTCTTTCAAATTGCTCATCAAGCCTCATCATTATCAACCGGGAAGCCATGGGGCCACAGGAGCAAGTAGACTTGTATTACCAAAGTCCTTCTCCAATAAATCTGATGTGCCTGCAGGGGCAGAGGCCATGTGTAGGTCCAGTATTCACAGGGAGTCTGACATTGAGCTTGACCAGAAAAATGGAAATGCTTCGGCTGAGCCTATGAGTGTGGAGTGTAGAAGCATTGATCCTGGTTCCTCTCTGAATATGGGGAACACCACTGCCACAAATGACTTGAATAAAGGTGTTCTTCTTCTCTCCTGTCCGAAAGACCATTGTCCCAACCCCAGTAATATCCCAGTTTTAAGCAGTTCAGGACTTGCTGAAAACCTGGCCCTGACCCCTGAACACTGCCCTGGTGACTCTGCTCAAGAGAACCTTAGAGAAAACACCTTGACTACTGATGAGGGGGTGCTAGGAGCTGTTGGATCCCCACACTCCCCTCTGGCCATCTCACCCAAAAGGGAAAACTCAGAAACAGACACAAGCAGGGAAACTGGTCCTGGAGCTGGGGCTTGGTGTGATGACAGGTTGGGGCTAGGGTTAGGTTTAGGATCACGGTCAGAGTCTGAGTTTGGAGTCTGGGGAGCAGGCGAGTCTCTTTCTCTGTCTCTGGGGAAGAGTTATGAGTTAGAGGCAGAGAGTCTGCTCATGTGTGACACACAGGGCCAAAGCACACAAACTACTGTGGTTCCCAATATGAGCAGCGAAGTGTACAAAAATTATGAAAATGTTCTGGGTTCTGTTCTGGACGAGGAAGATAACGACAATCTGCATGGAAAGAGGGACCAAATGGCAGATGAGGAATTGGTTGGTGAAGGAGCTTCTGAGTCAAACTTGGCCCGTTGGAAGTCAATTGAGGAGATCTCAGAAGCAGGGGGAGGAGAGGATGGAAGCTCCAGATTCCCAGAGGATGATGTCAGTAATCTAAATCCAGATAATGATGGAGATAACACAGATGCACAAAGTCAAGACACTTGGAATAATTCTGACAATAACAATGACACTGCATTAGACTCATTGGAAGTATCCATGTATGGAAGTCTGAATGCTCTATCAGAGGAAGTGAGACCCCAGAGTATGAGTGTCAGTGTCAGAGACTCTGTCTCTAATATTCCACTTGAAGAGATGCCATCTCAGTATTCAGATACAATTCCTGATGATGAGCGAGAAACAAAGGGCAGCTCCCTAAACCAGACATCAGACAAAGAACAGACACCATCCTTAAAAGGTCTCAGTAGCTCCTCTGTGCCACTAGTTCAAACTCATGTGGACAAAGCTATAACAAACCAACATCTTGGTTCACCAGATAAAGCCAAGTCAAGATGTCATACTAGTCAAGAGGGCCAGACAATCACTCCAGAGAGTAATACAGCATTTTCTTTGCTACGTGGATCCTTTGGTTCCTTTACTCCTAAATGTAAATCTAATGAATCCAGACAAAGTAAAGCTCATCAAGACAAGGTAGAAAATACTGGTTCCCAGTCAGAAACAGAAATGGTGGTGGAGTCTCAGACTGAAGGCCAAAGAAAAGGTGATGTCAGTCGTTTGACTGACAAACTTGTTGATGAACCAAAGACTAAAGATGCCTTTAAAGGACAGCAGTGTGTTGTTTGTAACTCAGGGGAGGAAGATGATGAAGAAAAATCAGAAGATAAGAAGAACAAAAAGGAAAGAAAAACCTCTCCTTCACATAATGCCCCAGAGCACTCTGTGTCTCACACCCCTAAAGGGGAACTTTGCACAGAAAAACCAAATGCTGCTAAAAAAGGGAGGAGAGGGAAGCAGAACAAACACAGGGCAGCCCAGACAGCCAGTCATGCTGACTCTAGCCCTGAATCTGTTTATGATTCAAAGAAACCTTCTGCTCCATTAAATACCACAGCAGATGGATGGTCAGAGGGGATCACAGACAATTCTAAAACTATGACAGGCCAAAATTCAAGCAATAAAGCATCATCAACGGACTTTTTGAAAAGGACATCTGACACAGACAAAGTTGAATCTGGTTCACAGATGCAGGGGGATAACAGTGTCAGTCCTGATGTCAAAAGTCTCAGTCATGGACACTGCAGCTCTACTGAGCATACCCCAGACAACCTCAATGTTGTGGTGGCAATGAACCAAGAATTAAATCAGGAACAGGAAGTGCTTGATAACAGACAGGCAGTGCTTGATAACAGACCGCTACCTTATAGTCAGAGAGCAATGGCAGTGGACATTAATGATAACAACATAGATGCTGGCCACAGTCCACCTACCCAGGACACAGTATTATACTCTTTCACTCCACTTTCCTCCTCAGCATCTCCTGTTTCCTCCTCCTCCCCTCTCCCCTGTGCTTCAACGGAACCAGAAGATGATCTTCCCACACCTGTGCAGGAATCCCAACCTGTCATCTCTGCCCAACCACAATCTTCAGAGTCCATATGCCACACCACCTCTACCCTTTGCTCTCCCTCTCCTACAAGCCAACAAGCCCCTCTTAACCAATTTCCTCCAAACAATAACCTCCAGGACGTACCAGATGCACTTCGTACATCAACTACATCTACCACAAGTGTCTCTTTGCCCTCATCCTCCACTGCAGTACTGCATAGCCTGTCCCAGCCTACCCAGGAGTCGTCTTCACGTGGGTCTGGGGCGCCAGATTCAGACTCCACTTCTCTTCCCCATACTCAGTCCTTGTCACAGTCTCAGCCTAATGTCATCATCGAGCCTCACAAACAAATCAAGCAAGGTCGCGCATGGAGCACACAAGACAGATGCAGAGGTGAGTATAGAAATTATAACTTGTTAGATTGATATCACAGACCAATACATATGAAACATTTCTTATCCTTTTTCAGGATTCAGTTCTGGCATCTGTGAAAGGATACTTTGCAAGTTATGATTGTTATCAAAAAGAAAAATGCTCCATTGACTTTAAACAATAATAATGAAGCAGAGAATGAGTTTCTTGATACAAATATGATTATATGCTCTGTAAGGTCCCAGTTTGGCTGAGGAGGAGACAGACAGTGAGGGTGATGGTGGACTGCCTTGCCGTGGTCACAAATCCCAGCCCAGGGGGGTTGCAGGAAACAGAAATGGATCCATGCAGAAAGGGTCTGGTCCATCCAATCAACTGGAAATCCAGCCTTTCTCTGCCCGCCAACTGACTGACAGACAGTCAGGCTGTCCAATCAACCACAGCCACAAGATTTCCGAAGAGATTGACCTATCATTCAAAAACAATTGTGAGTTGTTTCTGATCAGAGGAATCCCCTAAATTTCCTTAGCTCTCTATAAACTCCACCCTTCTCTCTTTCTGCCTATTTCTATCCCTCTTTCTGTTTCTACAATACTACAACCACAGTTACTGTAACTCTGTGTTGCATTTACATGTGTTTGAATATAAATTAATGATACAGGAAATGCTTAAAGTGGCTGTGCTTTTCTGACAGATGACATCACAAGAGACATAAATACTCTGCACTATATAGTTCACTGCTTGAATTATGGATGAAGAGTTTCCCATTATTGCCAATGATGTGGTGCATATGTAGTAAAAAAAATCACATAGTATGGAGATCTAATTAAATTTATTTCCATAAGCTAATTAAATTCTCTTGTGTTGATTAGATAATCTTCTGGATTTTATAAAGAGCAGCGCTAATGAGATACACTCACTAATGCCCTCAGTACTTCTACTATCGTGATGAGTTACTATAGCAATAAGAAAATTATACACCTCACTCGTATGTGTGTTGCATGTGTGCTTTAGTAGGTTCCATAGTGGCCTCCTGTAATGAGTCTGAGAGTGAGGGGTCAGTCCCCGAGCTAGAGGAGCCAGAGCCCCTGAGACCATCAGAGCCGCAGGTGAGTCAGTTCATGTTACTTTATTGGAAACCATCTTTGCCAGTACTTTCTTTAACACCTTTATAACAAATATGACACGTGAGAGAGGATATGGATGAAACAGACCTTTTAAAATGTGCTATACATTATAGTGTGTTATATTGAGTTAAAAATCCCACCATAATGGTTACACAATCAGGAGGAAACTGCTTGCTTACATATTGACAGACTGAAAACTACAGTAGCACAGCTAACTTTTGTTCTTGCACATCCCAGAGATCACTTGATAATGTCAAAATATCCTACTGTGCCACCCACTTTATATTTTCACCTACTTAAGTTTAAGTATCTTTAGGTATTAGTTATTTCTTAAGCCGCAACAATCAGTCAGTTAATTGATTATTTGATGAATGAAATTAATCAGCAACTATTTTGATGATCAGTTAATCATTATAGTCATGTATTAGCCAAAACACATTGGTCTAACAATGAAGTTAGTCTATATACCACAAGTGTTGCTAGAGTTTTGATCTATTTGGGCTATTGGGAATTTTAACAGACAGTTTCCAATATTATCTGACATTTTATAGACAAAAAATTAATAAATTAATCAAGAAAGTATTTGACAGATTAGTTGCAGCCCTAGTATTTTTTCTATTCACCCACAGCTGCATGATAACTAGTTTTTTTGTGCTGTATGAAAACCGCTGTTATCTAGCCTAAATTGGTAGATAAATATAAACCCAGTAGGGCTCTGAGATCTACTGACTCAGGTCAGATAGTGGAGCCCAGAGTGGAGCCCAGAGTTCAGACTAAATGTATGTATGTGTTTACCATGATTGGGTTTTATTTTTATTTCTCAAATTCCATGTTTTTTTTCAATTTTTCTGTTAAATGTTTGTTTTATGTAAAGCACATTGAGTTGCCACTGTGTATGAAATGCGCTATATAAATAAAACTGCCTTGCCTATAAATATTGGTGATATAAATTGGCATGTTTTCCATAAACAAATTATGTTTTCTATTAATATTTGTTCTCTCCTTCAGTCAATCTCCTCTGCAGATGAAGGGCTGAACAGACCGAAACAGAGCCGTAGTGAGAAGAAGGCCCGCAAGGTCAGAGTAAAGACTGTGAAAAACTGATTATCAAAGAAACACTTTTGTTTGTTATTTATAGGATATTTATATGACAACAGTATTTTATCTGCATTACTCTGTCTCTCTTTCTCACTTTCCCTGTTGCTGGATGTGTATGTAGGCCATGTCTAAACTGGGTCTGAAGCCAGTCCATGGTGTGACCAGAATCACCATTAGGAAGTCAAAGAGTATCCTATTTGTCATCAGCAGACCAGACGTATTCAAAAGCCCTGCATCAGACATTTACATTGTATTTGGAGAGGCAAAGGTTATTTTTTCTTTCTTTCTCTCTTTTATTATTCAAGCTTCATTAGATGTATCGTCTCCCTTCTAACTCCTCTCTTATCTTCACATCTCAGATTGAGGACCTTTCTCAGCAGGCTCACAAGGCAGCTGCTGAGAAATTCAAGGTGCCTGTGACTTCTTCTCCTTTGGCCCCTCCTGTCCCACCCAGCCTCACCATCAAGGAGGAGAGTGAAGAGGAGGAAGAAGAGGTAATGTCTGAACTGTACAGCACAGTCAGTGTTCTAGCTGTAAAATATTTTATTGTGCTGTTAATTTTATCCTTTAAATCTCTCTGTCCCTTTCTTTCTATATACCAGATGGATGAGGGAGGTCTTGAGCAGAGAGACATTGAGCTGGTGATGGCTCAAGCCAATGTGTCACGAGCCAAGGCTGTCCGCGCACTGAAACACAACAAGAATGACATTGTGAATGCTATCATGGTGAGGAGGAAGGAGGGGAAGGAGGGAGCAAGAGAGGAAGAATGAGAGGGTAGAGGGAGGGCAGATGGTGAAACAAAATAATGAGTCATAGCCAGGGAACAGGGAACGCATGGAGCGGGAGGGCGGGTAAAGGAGAAAGAGCAGAGGACAAATGACAAGTAGAATTTTTCCCCAGTAACTGAACAACCTCTACAGATCTGTAGGTCATCAGTACAGTTCATTTTCCACTAGGTGGCAGCAAGAGCTTACACTGAGCCAAGTGCTGGAGTTGTTTAAGTGACGCAGATAATTTTTCCTTCTTGACATGGTAGAAGCTGACATGAAACTGTGTTAAGATTCCTTGCAGAGTATAAACAGAGCAAACAGAGCCACTCATTTTGAATATCGCAGAGAATTTTATTTCTTTATGCATTGTCATATTTTCATGTTTTCTATTTAATGGGGACACTACATAGACCTATTCATCAGAATTTACTATTTACACTTAACACCTTTCTTTTTTATTTATTTCCCGCAGTAACAGTCTTACTGGAAACCTTTATCTCTTCCTGTCTTTTCTATTTTTATCTCCCTCTTCTTTATAGGAGCTGACCATGTAAGTGATGAGGACAATTGGACCCCTGACCCCCTTCTCCAGCCTATAAAGCCTAAACGCCACTGACTCATCTGTATCGCTGCTACTGTATGTTGCATCCCCAATATCTGCTAAATAAAGTCTGTTACAACGTGAGCTGACTGCGCCATGTGACTGATTTTACTGAAAATATTGCAGTTTGGAGCATTATGAGCAGTGCCTTCCTTATTTCAACTGCAAATTCACAAGACCTATTTTAAAACATCATCTTTAAAAAATAAAATAAAAAAAAATAAAAATGAATTGCAAGTGTGAAAGTCTGAAATTTAAATACAAAATGTATCATTGAACAATAAAGTTCTGGCTTTTTTTTATCTATTTATCTCTGTACCTACCAAGCCACACACTGTTTTTCTTTTTGCCAGTGACACAGGAATCCTGGCCTGTGAATTCAAGTAATGCCATCAAAAATTATTACATATTATCTAAATGCAAAATTGAAGTGTTTTAAAGGTTGTTACCTTAAAGGCAGGGTTGTATGTGGTGTAAAGACCAAATTAGAACTTGCGACCACTCTAAACATAAATTGTGTTTTGATGATATTTGAAAGGTTAACAAACCTATTTTTCAAGCATGATGAATTGATACATTTTCATTACACTCTAATTATACATATGGGTGTAAAATATGAGGTAAAAATTAGGTAAAATAACTGATTGGGCCTTTAATAAATGAGGGCTAATGTGACATGCTGGGGTGAACAGGACATTTTGCTGGAAATCGTTGTCATTTCTTTAGAAACACTGCAAGCAGACTGCATTCTGAGATCAATATTACATATATTTGCTTTAGTTTTATCAGAAGCAGTCTGTAGATATTAAAGAAATACCGCTAAAGTCAAGTGAAAGGTCCCCCAGCTGTGCAGAGCTTTAATACACACTGTACAACTGCTTACATCCTGTAAAATGTTCCCATGTTAATCATGTTATGCAGGCACTTATTCTTTTCCAGCAAACACTGTGCCGAGTCATGTCAGTTTTTTTGTTTTTTGTATTCTCATGTTTTTCTTCAGTTTCATCACACAATGCTGATAACACTAGTGTGGACAGACGCATATACATGCATTCCATTGACAATCACTTTTTTAAAATCACTTTTATTGTACAAAACAGATTAGAGTACAAAACACACATCTGGGACAGCAGGGTTCTGCTTTTACAAGTCGTAGCAATAACACAAACTCATACCAAGCATGTTGAGTCATCGCCCTTAAATTACAAGCAACTCCAAATGTCCCTTCAGCTAAATTAGTTCCCACAAATACAGATATGAGGCTATGGTGTATTTCAGTGTGTGAAAATATGGAATTACTCTCATCAGCAAATGAAATATCTGTCACCGGTAATGTAAATGGCTATCAAAATCAAGACTGTACAATCCAATGGTCACTTGAAATGTTTTGTTAGCAAACAGTAGTGCTTTTTTCACTATTAACACTGTATCATACACAAGTACACTTCACAAACATGACCCTTTGAAAGGACAGGTTCCCAATCTATCAAGTCTATCCCAAAACAATATTCAGGTGTTCAAATGAACACTGACAAATGTTTTTCTTGCTGTAATCATCCCTCTTGTTCATATTGGCCTTTAGGCAACACCTTCATAATGCACTTTAAATGTAAGTGTCTTATATGAAACTTCAGTCATCATTTTAGTAAAAGTGGGTCAAAACCTTCTAAAGTTACTCATATTTTAGTGCCAAGTTTGTTACAATTCTTCCTACAAATGAACAGGAAAACACGTCCAGTCGAGACAAAAAGAATGAAATTTTACCAAGAAGACTGGAAGATATCCAATTTATTTGACTAAGTCAGAAAGCCAAAGCCTCATATTATCTTCAAAATGAGGTCTGTGGACTTTGTTCCACATCACTTACACTGTAACTGCATGTGAAGGAGATCTTCTAATGGTCAGTATGAACAATATGAGTGAATACAGTGAGCAAAAGATTTTCAATGTGCATAGGGGCACCAGACTATTGTTTTAAGACAAACATGAAATATTGTGAACCTATCCTTCAAGCCAGAGTGCATTTTGTCTTTTAAATTCCATACAGGATAACGGTATGGTTCTCTACTAGGCAAGAAGTGGTGCTCCCCTGAGTATTTTCCATAGAAGGCTGATAACTTTCCTGGAAAACAGAATAAATTCCTATTGGTTTGAGTCAAGTCTTAGGGGGGGCCTAGACATCTTTAGGAGGTGGATGTGGTGGTTTTTGGTGGGAGGACGTTGTTCTCAAAGTGTCCCTGGTTAGTGATATTTCCAGCTGGAAAGTACCTTGCCACCACAAAGGAAGAGCCATCTGATGCAGTGGCCTTACCAACACCCAGCTTTTTAGTGCTCTTCCACACCATTGCAGTGAAATGGCCTACAGGTGGTGAGTGAAAAGAAAGAAATTATTGGCGGAAAGAAAGCAGGGGAATATAGTGTTAGTGAGACACACTTAGGACATAGTTGAAGCTGAGTGCACACAGACCTATGTTCCTCTAAATATTTACAGAGATAGGCATCCTAATTCCTCCCTCACTCATCAATCAAACATCCTCTTTCTCCCTGCACACTTATTCCTTTCTTCCTCTATCAGGAAACATTATAAAGTCAGTGTGAATCACTGACCTGCTAGAAGTGATCTGCTTCATGTGTGATTAAGTTAAGCAGACTCATGCACACTGGAGTCCGAGGCTATGGGAAAACATCTGGAGGAATTAGGGCAGACTGGAAATGACGTGGGTTTTAAGATGCGACAAGAAGAAATGAGAGAGAACATTTGTGTTTTATAGAATAGCAATGTGTAATTTGTTACCACCACATTCAGGTAACAAATCTGACAATATTTTAGGGAATCTACTCAAAATTATTTGTATTTATTTCTTTTACAACAATAATTTGATGTATCCAGTGTCTCAAAATGGTTTAAAACATATTCAGAAACTTCATAGGCTTCTCCTATCCAACCAACAGTTTTAAATCTTAAGATACTCACTAATATTTACTATCACAGAACAGATTGTTCCAAAAAGAAAAAAAACAACTTAGGAATAGGAATTGAAATAGTGTCTGAAAGTTGATTCTAAATAATGTTTTGCCAATGATTTACTCAGTTAACCAACTAATTGTTTCAGATCAACATTCAATTTTGTTATATATTGTATGTCAACATTGGAAATGAATTACTTATGATTATCCTAATTTAGATTTCAGTTATGTTGCCCAATTTGTTGTTATAATATGGTAGGTGAATGCAATCTGAGAGGAAGACAGACAGAATAAAGGGTTGCACTGTCATGTTTATACATCTTACCAGTGCCAGAGGAGAATCCAGGACGGTTGAAGTTGTATTGTTTCACTTCATCATACCAGCGGTCAGCAACATCCTTTCCTACACAAGCATATGGACAACATATAAAGGAATATCAAATCAGTCTTGTTTCATACATATCAATCAGAACTATAGCATTGCCACTGAATCTTTTTAACTGCCCTCCAGAGCTACAAATCCCCCCTGGTGTACATTTTGTTTACCATGCTGCACTTTTTGTCACCCAATACAGCACTGTAGGAGATGTTTTATGACTCACAGCGTCCTGCACTAACATATTTCTGCAGTGAGTCATGGTGTCTGAGCTCTCAGAGTACGAACTGGGGGAGAAATAGATCCCAGCTGTTTACTTGAGGGGAGGGATAGTCTGCATAGTGGGTCTACTTTAAGATTCATAGACCTAACATCTGTATCTGTGGATGGCTGTATCATATCATTATCTGCACAAATTCAAGCTGTATGAAAGTATGTGAGCAAAACTTAGGCATGTGCACATCATCTTTGGTGGTATAGTTAGTATGTGGGAGTGTGAATGTACCTGATTGGTCATAAGAGGCCCATGCCAGGTTCTCACCACAGCTCCCTCTACTGGACTCCACACTGTGTTTTAGGATCCGTGTGCTGGCCAGACTTTCAGCATAACTATGGAGAGAGACAAAGAAAGTTGTGGCTATCACTGCTGCGGTTGTTTCCCTAACTTTTCTTATCTGCCTCTGTGAGCACTGTTTTTTGTTTTGTTTTTACAGCTCATTACTACCTCAGATGTAGCCTTCCCAAGAAGTCTTAATTTTCATGATTCTTGCTGCACTGTGCTGTCCTCCCGCTCGAAAATCAACTGTTTGAAAAACCCTTCGTCAGAGGTTTGGTCTAGTGTAAATCTGCTGAAAGTGCATCAACTAGTTCCTCTAAATAAGTACACGGTCGCCCATAAAGTTGGAATAATTTTGTTTTCAGACACATTCCTCTTTTTATTTTCTATTTATACACATCAGTAATCACCTTTGACCAGTTGCAATGAGATCAATACAATTTTGAGAATATATACACTTTATCTATCAAGAATAAATCACATTTTCACAATCATTTCATGGAAAGAGGTAAAAAATATTTTATTCCAATTTTATGGGCGACCGTGTACAATTAATATTTGCATTAAGATTGGGCTGGTTAAAAGGTCATCTGAGGCCATCTGAGGTCCATTGGATGTTGCTGGACACCAACACTACAGTGTTCATGTCCATAACCTAAACAATGGTAAATGGGAATATAATGTAATGCTAACTAAAAGCTATATCAACCATCAGGATGCAAGGTTGGATGTGGTGACAACATTTTATGTGAACGATGTCCAGTATACTTCAATTAACAATCCTTTTGGAGCTTTACTACTACAGTTCAACTTATAATCATGACTTCCGTGTGGCATTGATATCTCTCACAACATGGTGCGGATTATAGATATTAAATGCATCCTCACTCAATAAAACCTAATGAAGGTTTTTGGATGAAAAGACTAACTTCTTCAACTCAGCTCCTTAAGCCTTTTTAAAAACATATTTTTGGATTATGTTCTTAATCTAAAGTAAAAAAAAAAAACAAAAACAAAAAAAACAAAATCAGAAAGTTCTTTTAAAGTCACGCCCACCATTAGTGGTTTAACAGTTATGATTGCATAATATCCATGAGTGCCTTTACTACTTCAGTTCACACAAGGGAAATGGTGGAAGCACCATTAATCATGTTCCAATGAACAGTGCTGAGCTTTCAATGGTAGATTATCTCAAAACGCAAATATTCACCATTATAGATATTAACAACGTTGATGGTATTCAACAGAATTCCACATTGACAGAGGGGCAGATTATCATTTGACTTTTTTACTCAGGTTTTTGTTTAAAGTACATTTTAACATATTTGATCTTAATTTCAGCTGAGGAATAAACATTATTTTCCCAATATGGATTCTTACAGAGTGAATGAATGCTAATGTGCATCTCCATATCAGCTTTCATATAATTATAGGTTGTTTAGCAGCTTCATGCTGATGTTGCTATGGCACTACAAAACATGTTTGAGGAAACGGAAATTATTGTGCAAGACAGTTTCCTGACAGCACTGAAAACCTTTACATTTAATCAACAAAAGTCTGGAAAAGAAATCTCATTCAGACTTCATTTGAATGAGCTATTCATATGTCTGGAAATTGTCTACAGAATGACTACCAAAGACCCTTGATATTGTTTGATATTTTGTAGGTATTACATTTGACAGACTAGGCCAGACCATTATTGTTACCCTGAGCAGTTTGACAAATACTGGTATGCATAGTCCTTGCTAATTAGGTTCTAGTGTGATTTATCTGTCTTAACCCACCGGGCAGCCTCTCCGCTCAACTTGCTGCTCAGCTTCAGTGGAGGAGACTGGTGCTTCTTTCTGTACTCATTATGGCACTGCAGCACCTCCTCAGCAAACTGCTTTGAGGCTGAGAGACAAAAAGGACAGAGACGAGAAGGGTTAGCAGATAGGAATAGATAGAAATCTGGCAAAAGACACATGATGATGCAACATGAAGATTCATATGTGACTAGCGCTGAAACCTGAGTCTCACCACTTACAGTACAGACTAGCTGACCTCAGACAATGATTGCCAACTGACAGATGACGGATGCAGAGTAGTAAACGTAATCCACATCACGCTTCTCTGCCTGGTGCCTATCACTCACTGGCCTTTTCATAAGTCCCACAACCTCTCAAGTACCCACAAACAATAGGCACATTCAGATAGTCACAGACAAACAATACAAATACCAATGCTGCCTAACAATCAGTGTCTACTCAGCATGCTGAAACATGAATCTTAACTAAGAATCAGAGAAAGCTGTTTTGAAATCCTGCTGAAAACTCCACTGAAGAGAAAAATAAATTTATGAAATGCAGCATGGTTTCTCTCCTACATTTTTCCCCCAATCGAACCTCACAAACATACAGTGAAAGAGCAAGAACACACACATTCACTCACACGCACACACACACACACACACACACACACACACACACACACACACACACACACACACACACACACACACACACACACACACACACACACACACACACACACACAGTTTCACAAAGGCAAAGTTCTAAGTCAGGCCAAATGGATATAATCCAAGTTAAAAATTCACAGGGTGTAGTTCACTTACCTGACTTCCCCATGGTGCTGACACAGGAAGCTTTCAGTAAGATTAGTAATGAGCTTGGTACTGAACAAAAGCAGCTTCTCCTCTGTCTTGTTTTTCTGTTTCTCTCTCTCTCTCTCCCTCTCTCTCTCTCTTCTCTCTCTCTCTCTCGCTCTCCCCCTCTCTCCCTCTGCCTCTTTGCTGTCACTCTCTCCCTCCTTTAAGTGCTGTCTATCCAATGGTTATGCTCTCAAATAGCTGCTATAATAAAGCTTTTCCTTCAGGCCTGTCTCATTCCACCTTGAGCTCACAGCAGCTGTGCAAAGTCCCCCCTTTAACTATTTAACTGGGTATGATGTCCATAGCTAAATATGATTCTTCCTCCAGTTTTTGTTTCACTTCATTTAGCTTAACCTGCCTGTCCCTCTTAAAGCCACATGCCCTACTATCTGCCCGATGTCTATCTTCATGTGCCAGAGGAGCACACACCCATTCAGCGTCTTCAGTGTGCATTCCCACAAATGAAAGGGGAGCCCCTGCAGTCGTTAATGACATCATCTCTGTGAGACACATGCCCATATATGGCTCTGAGTTTCTTGTACTCTGTGACTTGGTAGCCAGGGACACTGTTAACAACTGTAGCTGGGACAGTGGCTTTTCTCACAGTCCACACTGTCATGATGCAATGTGCTAGATAATGTGCCACTGAGAGGAGACAATAGCTTACTCTGAGATGTAGGCCATAGAGTGCATACTGTGCATGATACTCATGTAGCCCAGTCTAAATTACTTTTACCACTTACCACTTCAGCGGCTCATGGAGAAAGCCGTGGGTGACATGCATTTATTGCAGGCCCTTGTCTATCTTGATGACATCATTGTCTTCGGAAAGACTCTTGAAGAACATGAGCACCGCGAAGAGCGGACCCAAGATGGCGCCGTAAACAAACGCTCTGAATCGAGCTCTGCTACCAAAAGCTAATTCAATGGTGAATAACTTTTTATAGAGAGCCTGCCTCTAGCTAAGAACTGTTACGAACGTGTTCTGTTCCAATTTGTAAAGAACAATTGCGAAAATATGCCGAATTCGGGTATCATGGACAAAAGAAAAGTGCGTGACGAGAAGGCGGGAGAATCGGCTAACAAAGCTAACGTCAACCGTAACATTCTGAAAGACAACTACCACGGTTATGCGACGAAGGAAGGAATGAAAATCAGCGTGATGGATGAAGATGACTTTCCCGACTTGCCAGTTACCCCAGCTAAACCACCTCCCAGCAAGAAAGGTAAACAAGATACTACCAGCAACGCCATGGAAACTAACTTTGTTGACGCTCCAGAGTTTGTCTCCTCACTTGCTCAGCTAATTAACACTCGGTCCGACAAGCTTGAATCACTGATTCAGGAAAATAAAACGGGGATTGCGGACCTGAAGAAACAAATCCACAACATTTGTGAGGATGTGAACGCAGTGAAAAGTAAAGTTGCTCTAGTTGAACAACTTTACCATGAAGAAAAAAAGCGTACCGGCGTACTGGAAACACGGATCACAGACATGGAAAGATATTCACGGCGCTGGAACCTGCGGCTCAACGGCATTCCGGAGACAGTGGAGAACCAACAGGTACGGTTGGAAGTGATTAAAATCTGTCAGGCCGTCTTGCCAGAAGATAAAAAACGACTACCAGAAGTGATTGACACCGTCCATCGCCTTGGTACAAAGAATCCGAAGGGGCCTAGAAGCGTCATCATTCAGTTTTCGTCCCGGGTTCACAGGGGAGCTGTCTGGGCAGCCGCCAAGAACTCCCGGTACCTGCGCGACCATGGTCTGCGTTTTGCTGAAGACCTCTGCCAGATCGACAGAGAAAATAGGAAGAAGCTGTGGCCAGCGGTGGAAACTGCCCGAAAGGAAGGAAAAGTGGCTTTCTTCGTTGGAGGTCGCTGCTTTATTGAGAACAAGGAAATTTTCCCTCCACCCTGAAAAATGCATCTGATAAAACTGATATGAAGGTACTGAACACATTAACCAAAAATTAGTCCCTCGTTCTAACAAAAACCAAGGCACCTTTTTTTTTTTTTTTTTTTTTAACTCTAAATGCACTTTTCTCGAACTGTTAACTGTGTTAACCTGTGTTTTATTATCAGACTGTGCATTTGACTTTTTTTTTTAATATGAGAAATGACTACATTGTCCAGATGGACATAGAAGATTCTTTTTTTTTTTTTCCTCTCTCTTTTCCGGGGGAGGGCAGAGCCTTTGGATTTTGCTCTGCACTGGATGCACATCATTTGAACTGCAGGTGCCTAGGGAGGATCCTGAACGTTCTGCAAACGCTGCATCCCTTCTTGGTTGGATGAAGCCTAGTTGTTGACTTTTCATATTCTTGTTCATTTGTATGTTCACCCACACTAAAGAGGCTTAAAGGCCACTTCATTTGAGCTAAAATTCACACAATTGTGACTGGTTATGGTACAGTTCTCGATGGTACCATAATAGTTTGTGGTAAGTTACTTGCGACTTAACTGTCTACTGCTTGTCTAATTGTTGTTGTTTGTTTTTGTTTTATATCTCAAACTGTCTTTATCTTTTGTCTCGTTAAATGCCAGGGGTCTAAGGGATAGTGGGAAACGCAAAGCTTTGTTTTTATATGCTAAAAAATTTAAAGCAGATTTTCTCTTTCTTCAAGAGACTCACTCTACAGCTAAAGAGGTTAATTTTTGGAGGTCACAATGGGGAAACGATATCTGGCTGTCACACGGATCAGAACATTCAGCAGGTGTGGGCACTTTAAAATGCAACTTTACAGGTAACATTCTGCACTCAGATACTGATTTTAATGGTCATTTTGTATGTCAAGTGATTGATTTCAACAAGATTATTTTGATTGTCACTAATGTTTATGGATATAACACTAAAGTAGGAAATGAGAACCTGTTTGACACCATAGAACAAAAGTTATTAATATTGTTAAACAAGTTCCCTAATGCCTTCCTTTTAATAGGTGGGGATTTTAATGTTGCTCTTGATAATGCTTTAGATAGATGGCCATCAAGACAAAACAATAATGAAAGCTGTCATTTAAAGCTCTTCATGCAAAGATTTGATCTGATAGATATTTGGAGAGAAAAATTTCCGACTGACAAAGTATACACATGGTCTAATAAGACGGGATCCTCCCAATCTAGAATTGACTACTGGCTGATGTCCAGGAGCCTTAAAGAGAACACAACAGTTCAAATTATGGCTTCACCATTAACAGATCATAAAGCTATACATATTATCATCCCCCTATTATCCTCTGCTTGTCATAACCGTTCTTCTTATTGGAAACTGAATAGCTCAATTTTAAATTATGAAGATGTAAAGACTGAAGTTAGAAAACTTATTCGAAAATACTGGAGTGAAGCTCAAATTGACAATAAATATTGCAGCAAGTGGGAACTTATGAAATTTGAAATTGCCAAGTACTTAAGAAAATATAGCTCTGATCTAGCCAAACGGAGAAATGCAGAGGAGGACGAGATAATATCCACCATAACCTCCCTCTCTCAGAAACTCCCGGATTGTCTTTCTATGAACGAAAAAGAAATTCTCACTGAATATCAGAATAAGCTTGACAACTTATATAGGCTCAAAGCAAAGGGTGCCTTTATCAGATCGAGACAAAAATGGATGGAGGAAGGGGAGCGAAATTCTGCCTATTTTTTCAGGTTGGAAAAATTTCATTCCAAAACTAACTCTATCCAGCAACTTAAGATTAATAATACTTTATGTGATAACCCCAAGCTTATTGCTACATATGGTTCAAACTTCTATAGCAAGTTATATACTTCTCAATATTGTGAAAAAAATGCATCTGCCTTTTTAGACTCTGTTGAGGTGAATAACATTAATGATGCAGACAGAGATTTATGTGATGCTCCTTTGACATTACAAAAAATAATTGATTCTATCAATAGCCTCAAACACAACAAGTCTCCTGGTGTAGATGGATTTACCTCCGAATTTTACAGAGCATTTGTGGAACAATTAGCCCCGTTCTTACTGAAGGTTTTCACAGAAAGCATAGATAATGAGACACTCCCCCCAACACTAACTCAAGGCCTAATCACACTTATTCCGAAGCCTAAAAAGGATGTAATGCTTATCGATAATTGGCGCCCTATTTGTCTTTTAAACAATGATTATAAGGTGCTAGCAATTGCTTTTGCCAAAAGGCTCAAACTAGTTTTGGATACTGTCATAGATGAATCGCAGTCTGGATTCATGAACAACAGACACATATCTAATAATATAAGACTGGTTTTAGATATGTTAGATTATTCTGATTTAATCTCTGACAGTAGTTATATCCTTTTTTTAGACTTCTATAAAGCCTTTGATTCTGTTGAACACCAATTTATTTTTAGTGCTTTAGAAAAATTTGGTTTTGGACATTTTTTTAGCCAAACAATTCGAACTTTATACGCAAATAGTAACTGCTCTATTAAATTGAGTTCTGGCACAACCCCACGTTTTGATGTCAAACGAGGAATTCGACAAGGCTGTCCTATCTCCCCTTATCTTTTCCTCCTTGTCACCCAACTTTTAGCCGTCCATATTAAATCAAGCACTCTGAAAGGCATTACAGTAGCAGAAAGAGAAATCGTTCTTAGTCAGCTAGCAGACGATACAACCATTTTTTTAAAAGACTCTTCTCAAATACCTCATGGTCTAAATATAATTAACGTGTTCTCTAAAGCATCTGGCCTATACTTGAACATAAACAAATGTGAGTTATTGGCAGTGAAAGACTCAGCTACTCACTCAATAGCGAACATCCCTGTCAAAGATACTGTAACATATTTAGGAATTTCAATCACCAAAGATCAGAAAGCCAGGAATGGTTTAAATTTTATCCCGATCATAGAAAAAGCTCAAAAAAGATTTAATCTCTGGCTGCTAAGAGATCTATCTTTAAGAGGCAGAACTCTAATAACAAAAGCAGAAGGAATATCTAGACTTACTTATGCTGCTCTCTCATTACATATCGAAAGTAAAACCATTCAATGCATAGATCAGATGTTGTTCAACTTTTTATGGAAAAATAAAACGCATTACATAAAAAAATCTGTTGTCATTAACACATATGAGAATGGGGGACTTAATTTTTTGGACTTTGTTTCTTTGAACAACACCTTTAAGATCAATTGGATCAAACAATTTCTGAAAAGACCAAATTCAATATGGAACTGTATCTCCAATCATATTTTTTCAAAAATTGGTGGTCTAAAATTCCTCTTAGTATGTAACTATAACATAGAAAAAATCCCTATTCGTCTCTCCAACTTTCATAAACAAGTATTGCTTGCATGGTCAATGATATACAAGCACAATTTTTCACCACACCGTTACTCTATATGGAATAACAAAGATATACTGTATAAGAAAAGATCTATATATTTTGGGGAATGGTTTAGCAATAATATTATTTGGGTAAGACAGCTATTCAACAGCAATGGTGTTTTATTTTCTTATGAGGAGTTTCTTCAATATTATGGAATACCTGTAACTCCTAAACAATATGCCATAGTTTTTGATGCTATTCCATCTGGTGTACTCATGTTATTCAAAAGTAATATGTCTGTTTCTGTACTTGATGCTCCCTTTACTGATGTAACTGACTCACCAGCTGGTAAAGTATGTTTTAACCCATCTGCTAGTAAGAACAATCGTAAAATTCGTGCTCTTTTCCAATGTAATATCACTTCTGTTTCTCCTGTAACATTTCACTGGAATAGTCGTGTAAATAACTTATGTTGGGAAAAAATCTGGTCTCTTCCTCAAAAAATTTTTGTGGTTAATAAGGTGAAAGAAGTGTCATTTAAAATTATTCATAGATGTTACCCAGTTAAATCCTTCTTTATCAAATTCAAAATTGTTGACCTAGATCTGAAGTGTGCTTTTTGTGACTCCCATACTGAGACTGTTATTCATCTGTTTTGGAAATGTCAATATACCCGTAAACTGTGGCAAGATATTTGTAGATTCATTTTAGATAATATCTGCTATGATTTTGAGCTCCTCTGGCAAAATGTCCTTTTTGGATTTATAAAGAGTGACGCTCCAGCTGAAAAAGAATATTTTTTAATTAATCTCATTTTAATTCTTGCAAAGTTTTATATCCACAAGTGTAAATTTGCCAAGGTAAAACCCATTTTTTGTGTTTTCATGAAAGAACTGGAGGTGTATTTCAAGTCAGTTTCCTCTGCTAATAACAAGAAAGCTATCAAAACTATAAATCTGTGCTCCCAATTTAATATCTTTAATTCAAGTTAATTTCCATTGCTCATATCCCCTGGTGTGTCTTACTTTTTTTCTTCTCTTTTTTTATTTTATTTTATTTATTTATTTTACTATTATTTATTTCTATTTATGTATGTTTTTATTTTATTGTCACGTCTATTTGTTATCCAATTGTTACTAATATGATGCTCATATGGTTGTATGCACTGTTATTTTGTAAAGCAAAAATAAAGTTGTTAAAAAAAAAAAAAAAAAGAACATGAGCACCGCCTCATGAAAGTTCTTGATCGGCTTGAAGAGGTTGGCTTCAAAGTGTCAATTGACAAATGCCAATTTTGTCAGCCGAGAGTCAAGTATGTAGGCCACATCGTATCAGAGGCAGGTATCGCCACCGACCCAGGAAAAGTGGAAGTGGTAAAAAAAACTGGCCGGAGCCAACAGACCTCAAGTCTTTGAAGTCATTTCTCGGGTTCTGTGGCTATTATCGAAGGTTCATCTCGAACTACTCCAGCATTGTTCGTCCGCTAACTGAACTCACAAAAGGCTACCCACCAACTCAGACAGACAGAAAAGCCCAAGCAAAAGACACAACCAAGATGTACTTCAAAGCATCCGAACCGTTTGGAGAGCGTTGGGATCATGCGTGTAGAGAGGCTTTTCGAAAGATCATTGACTGTCTTATACATGCTCAGTGTTGGCCTTCGCTGACCCTACTAAGCCCTACATTTTACATGTAGATGCTAGCATGAATGGCTTAGGTGCAGTGTTGAACCAGGAGTATCCTGAAGGTCTTCGACCAGTAGCTTTTGCAAGTCGGAAGCTTAGCAACTCGGAACAACGGTACCCTGTCCACCAGCTGGAATTTTTAGCACTAAAATGGGCAGTTGTGGACAAATTCCATGACTACCTGTACGGAGCTAAATTCACAGTACAAACTGACAACAATCCTCTAACGTAAGTACTAACCACAGCCCGATTAAACGCAACAGGACATCGTTGGCTAGCTGCTTTAGCCACTTATGAGTTCAACATCCAGTGTCGTCCCGGTCGTCACAACATTGACGCTGACCTGCTGTCCAGGAAGTACGCCAAAGAGGATACCGAAAATTGGACCGATATCCCTCTGTAACCCAGATTATTTTCTGTAGTTTCAGTTACAGATTTCCCTAAATGCCACTTATGCAGATAATCGGTAAACCCTGAAAATTACTGATGTTCCCTGAATGCATCTCAGGCAGGTTGCCGGCTAGACGACTGCGTGCAGAGAAGTATCCAGTCTTCCCTCAATGCTGCAGCATACGCGACGCAGATGTGGTTTTCCTTGTTGAAAAGAGTGAAATAAGTATTTTAAAAATAAGATTTAGATAAGTTCAAACCGAACTGGTGTATCGCCAGAGAGGAAGAAAACTACTGCAAGCTGCAGGGTTGCTGTGGAAAGAGGAGCACGTGAGATGCTACAGCGGGTGTTTTCTTCTAATCACCCGAGTATCCTGGCTGGTTTATTGAGGGGCGATTCTATCTGGACATCGTGGAGCTGCTTCATCTTCTGGTCCAGGTCGCCAACGCTGTCGTGGATGCCTTCATCTTGTCAGGACGCTGACAAGTGTAGGTTGTGCCAGTCCAAGGGACGGTAGGGATAAAAATCAAAGGAACTCAAACTGAGGAGGATTTTTTCTATTTTATTTTGATACTTTTTTCCACTGAGATCTCAGGTCATTTTTTGTTCTTGAAGACAAGAGGGACTGAAAATTAAAGGAAAACTAAAACTGACATTTAAACTAATAACTGGAACATAAGTGTATTTTGGTCCACTTGTGGATACATTTAATTTGTGTATGGAGCACTGAGAATTTAATATTTATTTTATTTTCTAACCACTACAAATGTTGGTGAACCACTCATTTATTTTATCCTATTTTCATGGTATTTTGAGTTAAGATTTCGGTCAAACAATCTTGTCCTTTGAAGAGGTACTTGAATATATATGAGAAAGGTATCTGAGAAGTGATATGCCATGATATGATATTCTTTTTATAAATACACCTTTTTCTAAGTCAGTGGTTGTGTGTGTGTTGTGTGGGTTGGAGGTCTTGTGTCTCTCCTCGTAGAGTCTGCTACTGCCAATCTCCTTACCGAACCTAGTGAACAGTGAACCTAGAATCTGAGTAAACCTGAAATCATATTGAACTGTGAGGTTTTTGGTCTGAGGTATTTCAGAGAACCCCAGATTTAAATACTATAGATACGTAAGCCAAGATCAGCAATATAGGAACCCTTTCTAGAGGGGAAAGTGACACACAGGTTACACCTCCATCAGGCATTAAAGCTATTTGCAAGCGAGCTTGTGCTGTTGAAACACCTAATGCCCCTGGTAGGCTAGTAGATCAGCTGGGAGTCCCTCCAACAGCAATACCCGAAGTGTATGCTTGTCCAGTGAATTTAAGTGCAAGCCCCATTGATCAGTTGGGTCCAAAAGAGCTTAAAGTTGCCCAAGATCTGGATCCAGTTATTGGACCAGTAAAACAAGCCCTTGAAGCTGGTTTGATACCAGTTCAGTCCAATAGTGATCCACCTGATGTTGCATTGCTCAGCCGAGAGAGCTCAAAGTTAGAGTTAAAAGATGGAATACTCTACAGAGTAAAAAAGACACCAGCTGGTAGAGAAACTAAACAATTATTCCTGCCAGAGAGGTACCGAACAGTAGTACTAAGGTCATTACACGATGAGTGTGGACACTTAGGAATAGACAGAACCTCTGAACTGCTCAAAGACAGGTTCTATTGGCCCCGTATGACTGCTGAAGTGGAGCAATATATATAAACGTGCGGAAGATGTGTTTCCCGTAAAACACTCCCACAGCGTGCATCACCCTTGAACCAGATCACTAGCAACGGTCCCTTAGACCTAGTCTGCATTGACTTTTTGCAAATAGAGCCAGATAACAAAGGGATCACCAATGTGCTAATAGTGACAGACCATTTCACATGATATGAACAAGCATTTCCCACCAAAGATCAAAAAGCGATCACTGTTGCCAAAGTCTTGTGGGAAAAATACTTTGTGCATTATGGTCTGCCAGCACGAATACACTCAGACCAAGGCAGAGACTTCGAAAGTCACTTGATCAAAGAGCTTCTCACTATGCTTGGAGTCAGAAAGTCCAGAACGTCCCCATACCACCCTCAAGGTGATCCTCAACCAGAACGTTTCAACAGAACATTGTTGTCAATGCTGGGAACACTAGAAACTGCAAAGAAACAGAATTGGAGTCAACATATCAGTCAGTTAGTACATGCGTACAACTGCACAAAAAATGACGCTACAGGTTACTCTCCATATTTCTTAATGTTCGGGAGAGATGCGAGACTTCCTGTTGACATCTGTTTTGGTTCTGCCCTTGATGGAAAGAACGAGTCTTCCCACCTTCAGTACGTCAGCAGGATGAGGCAGGAGTTGCAGCAGGCTTATCAGTTGGCCACTGAAACTGCCACCAAAAACCATCTGAGAAATAAATCACGTTACGATCAGCGTGTAAGAGACCAACCATTAGTAGTAGGTGACAGAGTCTTGGTGCGAAATGTTGGCCTTACCGGGAAACATAAGCTTCAAGACCGCTGGAAAGCTACCCCTTATGTCGTGATCAAAAAGTTGCCAAACATACCGGTCTACAGAGTCAAACCAGAACATGGCATGGGAGTTGTCAAAACTCTTCACAGAGACCATCTCTTCCCAATTGGTTATTTGGTCAGAATGTCAAATCCCTCAGATAATGCGGAAAAACTCAAGAAACCTCCAGTCACAAGGATGCAGCATGCCCGCAATCATCAGAGGCATCACTTACCACTTGATCAGATATCCCATGATGCGTCCTTTTTGTCAGACTCTGAGCTTGAGGATGTACATGAATGTCAATTGGTTGACACAGATGAAGTCAGGAGATATTCCTCCATTCCTTACCAATACTCTGAAAATCGCACACACTCTGCTGATGAAAATTCTGACTTGTCAGAGAGTGAATCAGAGTTGGCATTACACAGTGATGAATCACCAGATGACACTGCCCTTCACGAGTCAGAAAATGAGGATGTGCAAACCGAGGATCATGCTGAGGACACTGATGTAGAGGCAGAAGCTCACACCACACCTAGTTCCCCGGTGAGAAACACTCCTACGACCAGAAAATCACAACGGGAAAGAAAACCCACCATTCGCTTGACTTACGACCAACCTGGACGTTCTACTGAGGAGCCTGTAACCATTGTGCATAAAGGCATGGTTATTCAGTTGAACCTTAGTCCCCAGGAACGAGATGTTAGTACAGCAGGGAAAAAACCCAAAACCTCCAAAAAGCTGTCTATCAAGACCAGAACACACCCATCCAACTTAGGTCAGATGAGTTAGATGAGGACATCTAGGCCTTTTAGAAGGGGGAGGGTGTAGCCCAGTCTAAATTACTTAATTTAGACTAATAAATAAATATGCAAATAAATATAATAATTGTAACTGTTAAGAAGCATTTATTCAAATCAGTTAAGTGGAATGTTAAAAATAGTTCATAGTGAGTTAAAATGCTATTTGCAGATAAACAAATCTGTGTCGGTGTGTATAAAGTTCAATGAAATTGAAATAGTTTGTTTGAGGTACACAGAAGAGAAACGTGGTCATGACACAACCAAATCTCAGAGAGATAAGGCTGTCTGTCTTGTCAAGTTGTTAATTGCATTGGTGGTTACAAACTTAATATCCCATCGGAAAGGTAGAGGGGCGGGATGTAGAGGTGACCCCGGAGCAGGCAGGCACGGGCACGTAAAACGACAACAGAAGAGCTGTGTGATAGCTGTGTAAGCAGCTGGAGCTTGTTTAAGTCCGTTACAGCGGTGGATGCAGAGTTTACCGAAGCGTAAGGGACATATTACAGATTGCAGAGGGTAAATACCTCTGTGTTAATGTTTTGTGACACTTCATCATAATGTAGTGTGGAAAAATGTGATGCTAATCGTGATTAGCGGATTAGCGCGCTAGCTATGTTAGCACATGTTTCAATGTAGCAGCAGCTAATGTTACTGTGTTTTGTGTGTTGATGTTTTCATTATTTTGTAGTTTGAAATGAAATATGTGACTGAGAAAATCTGTCATATTTGTTAGACTGAGGGTCAGGAAAAACTCCTTGGACTCTTGAGACGGTTAGCCATCTCTGGCTCGGATATCACATCATCCAGACTGCCATGGGCAGCTAGCTGGTGGTTCCCCTCATCACCTCTCCCCTTCTGAAGTTGCGTCAGGTTTTCCATCCGTCATCCATGTTTCCAACTGAAGGATTTTGTGAGTAACAAAAAACAGTACACTTGCATTTTATTTGTGGCTTGCTGTAGCAAGTTGAAGCGACCATTTGTTTTAGGTCTCACCGCTCCCAAGCAACGACTCAGGCCTGCAACGGGGTTTTTGTTTAATTAAAGGACACTTTTATTTTGGTTGCAGTGAGTGTGTGTGCGAGTGTGGGCCCTTTAGTTGAAATTAAAGGAAAGAAAGAAAAACCCTTTGATTGTGGTGTAATATTATTATACTTGGTTTTATTTTTGTTACAGATTTAAATATTTGTTTTCTATAACTAAAATTCATTATTTGGATTTAAAGTGTTGTGAGTGTGTTGTTTATATTTCATTAAGGTGTGAACTGAGGGAAGAAACATGAAGTAGGGGTTAAAAAACATTATTCTTAGTGAGATTTTAAAAAGTAGTGCTTTATATTACATTCTTGCTAAGTGGAGGCACCGCCATACATTGGAAATTCATAATAAGTAATAAGGAAAAAAGGGGTTTCAAACTGATTATATAATTTGGTTACACAGGTAAAACGGTAAGCCACAGGTAAAGTACCCAGGGCCCCGCCCATAGTACTACAACCCTGGTTATGTAGATAGTAACTTAATAGCTACATGGGTCGGGTGCTACACTCAGATGACAGCTATTTCTGAACTGACATATCTCATCTTTCAAAACAGCCTTTCACTTTCATTAAGGCTCTTACGGTCAAAGTTCTACATTTCTTTCAACCTCCATCATTTAGTTTCTTCAGTAACTTCTGGATCAATGAATCCCCAATCCCCATTACACAAATTTGTATATGAGTGATTCCCCAAGCTCCAACCTGGATAAAAAAGCAATGATTGAACAATTTGCTTACTGCGGTTGACACAGAGGGAGAGCCAGAATCACTGTTCATCATGCTGCAGTACAGGTTTTGACTATTTGTTTTGTCTGTATGAGATAATAATAATAATAATAAATCAAACTTATATAGCGCTTTATGCGGTGCTCAAAGACGCTTTACAATTTCCCTATTTAAAGCTATGAAACAAATGTTTATAAGTTATAAAAGGTTAAAAAAACAAACAAACAAAAGAAGACAAAAACAAAGGTTAAAACATGACGAGTCCAGTGGGAGCTAGGAGTTGAAGGCTAGTATGAAAAGGTGTGTTTTTAGTGCAGATTTGAAAGAGGAGAGGGTTGGGGAGATTTTGATGTGAGGGGGGAGTGAATTCCATAGGGTGGGGGCAGCAACAGAGAAGGCCCGATCACCCCAGGTCCGGCACTTAGTCCGGGGGACTTGTAGCAGGTTGGCAGAGACGGACCTGAGGGATTGGGAGGGGGCGTGGTGATGAAGGAGGTCAGCAAGGTAGGGGGGTGCTAAGTTGTTGAGGGCCTTGTAGGTGGTGAGGAGGATTTTAAAGTTGATTCTGTGTTTGATTGGAAGCCAGTGAAGTTCACGGAGGACAGGTGTGATGTGTTCTCTGGAGCGGGTACCGGTGAGGAGGCGTGCAGCAGAGTTCTGGACGTATTGGAGTTTATTGAGGACTTTGGTGGTGGTGCCGTAGAGAAGACAGTTGCAGTAATCGAGCCTTGATGTAATGAAAGCATGAATGAGTGTCTCAGCAGCGGTAGTAGACAGGTTGGGGCGGAGGCGGGCGATGTTTCGGAGGTGGAAAAAGGCGGTTTTTGTGATATGGTTGACATGGGGGAGGAAGGAGAGAGTGGGATCCAGGATAACTCCAAGGTTACGGATTTTGGTGGAGGGGGTGATGGTGGAGCCGTCAATGTTGAGGGAGAAGTTCTGAGTGGAGTGGGTGAGGGAGTCAGGACCAATGATGAGGACTTCGGATTTGTTGGAGTTGAGTTTGAGGAAGTTATTTTGCATCCAGGTCTTAATGGCAGTCAGACAGTTGGAGAGGGTTGAGAGGGTGGAGGCAGTGATGGTTTTGGAGGGTTAGGGTTAGGGTTAGTAAAGCTGTGTGTCATCGGCGTAGCAGTGGAACTGGAGACCATGGAGACGGAGGATCTGACCAAGTGGAAGCATGTATAGAATGAAGAGGAGTGGACCAAGCACAGAGCCCTGGGGGACACCGTGGATGAGAGGAGCAGTGGCTGATTGGCAGTTGTTGATGGCAATGAATTGGTGTCTGTCGGAGAGATAGGATCTGAGCCAGGAGAGGACGGTGCCAGTGATGCCGAGGGTGGATTGAAGACGGGAGATGAGAATGGAGTGGTGGATCGTGTCAAAGGCAGCACTGAGGTCAAGGAGGATGAGGATGTTGAGGGAGCCGGTGTCAGAGGATAGCAGAAGGTCATTTGTCACTTTGAGGAGGGCAGTTTCTGTACTGTGTTTAGAGCGGAAACCAGATTGGAAGAGTTCGAAGAGGTCGTTTGAGTCTAGGTAGGTGATGAGTTGTTTGGCAACAACACGTTCGAGGATTTTTGATAGAAAAGGCAGATTGGAAATGGGGCGGTAGTTGTTAGGGGAATCAGGATCAAGGCCGGGTTTCTTTAGTACGGGGGTGACTGATGCAAGCTTTAGGGAGGAGGGGACATGGCTAGAGGAAAGAGAGGAGTTTACAGTGGTTGTGATGAGGGTGGTGAGAGCAGGGAGACAGGCCTTTAGAAGTGCAGTGGGAAGCGGGTCAAGGTTGCAGGTTGATGGTTTCATGGTTGAGACTGTGGAGGAGAGATCAGAGGAGGTGATGGTAGCAAAGGTGGAGAAGGATTTACCAGTGGTTAGGGGGGGCCCAGGTTCGGGACATGGAGCGGGGTAGGTGGTCAACTGGCTGTGGATTGTGCTGATTTTGTCACTGAAGAAGGATAGGAAGATATGCTACCCTCTGTGCTTTAATGGTTTTCTGAACTGAGATATTTGTCATTTCAAAAAAAAAAAAGCCCCCTCTTTAACAAAGGTGGGAATAGTGTGCTGCAAAGCCTCACAATGGATTACCTCATATTTTACTGTACATCTCATAACTCTTTTTGCATAGGCTTTGGAAATTGCCTCTCTCCTTTTTTGTGCAGGCCACAGCATGTATGAAGAATAAGTGCTTTAGAAAAACACCCTTCACATGACATTTTTACTCATGCACAACCTAAATCAATTTCCTTTACAATGTCAGCACCAAAGTGCTCTGATGAAATTTCTCAATGTAAAACAGTAGAATACTAAGACTTAATTGGCTTATCTCACAGATGTGAATGTTAGTTTATCCATGCTTTGTTGAGCTTGAATAAATCAAAGTCAATAAACACGGTTCACAAAATTGTTACTTAAAAAAAAATCTTCTCCCCTTGCCACATTTTTTAGGTTTGCTGTCTTGACAACTAAAGCAGCAATTAATGCTGTGAGTACTGCAAATCATAATTTCAAAAACAGCTTCATAAATGAGCCACATCAAGCTGAATACCAGCTTGCTGTGTGTGTGAATTTTAAAGGTCTAACGAACACTACATTTATACATGGCCTTTTAAGGCACAAAATGTCACATAAACATTGCTAAATTGCTGATAAGTCATTGCAAACACTGCAAAATGATGTTGTAGTACAAGGAGGAAAAGTCTAAAAGAACCTACAGTATACAGGGAAACACACTTAAAAGAGAAGCCACTGACTGAAAACTATAAAGAAGTGTATTTTGTGATTAAATTTGTATTTCTATCGATGGAAGAAAATCACCAAAAATAAATGTAGAGACCAGAGATTATGAGAAATTATGTCAATCATCATAACTTGATTTTAATGAATATAAAGCATGGACATACGAGTACCACTTTCTGTCTGGGTTACTGTAGATTACTGCAGTAATTAGTTGTCCAAAAGGAGCTGGTCCTTGCTCCTCCAGTGCTTCTCTTTATTGACAACTGTGAAACATAAAAGGGAAAGTCTTTTTAGATATTCAGCAAGACTAATTAATGGATTCTAAGGGGTAAATGAGTGTGAGACAAAGTTGGAGGTGGAACATTTCTTTACCATTAATTTGAATAAACTCCATTTCAGTAAAAAAACACACATTTTGAATTTACTAAATTGCTTTTTAAAGCAGGATTACTGTATTGTATTTTGAGGTGCTTTGGTCATTTTGCACACCCCCTCCTATTGGTGATCCTTTTAAGTGTAATGATTGCATTAACCACTAGGTGGGACTGTTAGCAAAGACACTGAACAAAGGCTAGGTTGGACTTCTAGTCACACTAAGTGCAACTAATGACATCTTAGTTTCATAATATGAGTGGACATGATGGGATTCATGTGAAAAGTCAAGCCACTTGATTTCTCATTAGCTGGATAGTGCTATCTTAACAAATTGATATCCTCCTTGCCTCCTCCTACCATCTGTATGGTGATGGGACTGGACAGCTGGAAGAAGACATTTTACATAGTGGTCTCAAGGCACAGGGACTTTACAGCCATACATCTTAATTCATACTAATTTAGATAGCTCCAGAGTGTGTGTATTTGTGTGTATCCATAGTGTATATATGCGCATGTGTGTGTATTTGTAGGAGGAATGGCGATGTAATTTATGGAGAGAGCGCTTTTTAGAGAGACAGTACAGACATTGATCCATGCAGATATTACATCATTTATATCTGCACATTGGCTATATCTGCTGTACTTATTGCTTGGCTCCCCTCCCTGTCAGCTGTGACATCATTCACTCTCCTCCCCATCACTTTCCCTCTGTCTCTCATCCCCTCCCCCCTTCCTTACAATCTATAATTTTCATTTTTTCCTTCACCTGAAGCCCCTAATGAAAATGTTTTCTAGCAGATCCCTTATAAAAAGAAAGGAACACCAAATTCTTTCTGGGCCAGAAATAATTTCTACTCCTGTCATGATTCCAGTGGATGTGGATTTATGGCAACAGAAATGTGAAATAACTCTAACTGAGGCTGTAAGTGCACTTAGTTGCATATAATTCCTCTTTAGCAGTCCCAGGAGGAAGGTGAGGACTTTTTAATAACTCCTTCCATTCACCTCCATCCTCATTAAGAGGTCTAGTTGAGTGAAAATGGAGAGATCTATTGAGGAGGTGTTGAGAGGATTGATCTCAGCAGAGAGAAAGAGAAGTGAGGGGGCTGCACTTTTTTGAGGGAGTTGTTGGAGGCTCTCTCTCCAGAGCTCTGCTTAAGAGTTTGACACATTAAGAAGCCTTTTATGGTGTCATTAGTGCAACTGTTCCACCGAGGACAAATGATTCTGTGGGTTAAGAGGAGTTAATCACCTGCCAATCAAACCTCATCAAGCCGCCTCTACGGATGAGGCGCTATACAAATCTCATCATATTTATAGAGACTTCAATTAAGCAGATACAGGCAGGGAGACACATGCAGAGAGTAAAGAGTGACAGGGCAAGCAGAGGTCAAGCTGGCAGTGAAGGGAAGAGAAGAAAGAAAGAAAAGCAGAGATAGAAGAAGACAGAGACAGTGAGCAGAGCTGGCCGACTCCTGTCTGACACTAAGCAGCAGAAATGTAATGTCTTAAAAGGCCATCGCAGTCAATAAAGTTCCTAATGTGCTTAAAGCAATTACTGTGTCCGGAGAGGAGCAGAGTGCATGCAGGATATTAACCTCAGTAACCCGCTCTATCTGGTCCATAATTAAATTACCCTCACATCCTCATTCTCATACAGACACACACGCAAACAGACGTGCATTCATGCATGTTCGCAGGAAGTATGTGTTGAACTGTATGTCTGGTGATATCCTGACCTGACGGGACAAAAAAACCCTGCAAATACAAGATAAAGTAAAAGGTAGATGATGACGTAGGATCTTAGCACTTGTAATGGTACAAAGTGCAACTATTGTTTTACTTTCACATTGATTGACATGTTGTGTTTTGAGAGCTGTTTTGACAAGAAGACTGCCTGACTCACAACACACTGCAGGACAAATGAGCAGCATTCTGACAGTGTCAGTGGTGTCTCTTTTCTTTATTAGAATCTAAAAGTAATGATCTATTTTAAATGTCCTGTAGTTTCCTTTAATTTCCTGGAAAGGAAATGTAAATACTTAAAAAGGGTTCCTGGAAAGGAATTATTTCTAAATAACATGGAAATGATGTTCATTTGGTTCTCAAATAGTCAGTTCAGTCAATCAGTTAACATAGAGGGATACAAGTACATTTTCAATAGTAGATGAATGACAAATGTATCTTTTCCACCTATAATTTATACCAAATTAAATGGTTGGTTCAAAAATGTGCAGGATGTGTCATAGCATTTCCTTGCACTATTCCATCTGCAATACTTGTACATAATATTCATTTTCCTCTTTGCTCTCTATAATCATGGCTGACTTTGGGATCTGCTGACTGTGCCATTTACTCCCCTTCTCACTCCATGATGTATCTTCTAATTTAAATAGCTATGTCCAAGTCGTATAACTAATAAGCTCTTCAAGCTGATTTAATGCTGTTTAATAGTTGTCATACAAAATGTTATTTGAGAGCCAGAGAGAAATCATAACACTATGGACGGTAATTATTGCTTCTGAAAATAACTAACCACCCTCAAGCAGTATGCATGGGGCCTCAATGGAGCCCTCCTCAGCATCTGGAACAGTTTTTGTGGTTGGACTGGGCAGGAAGCTAATTTTGTATTTCTGGATGGTACCTCTTTGGCTTATTTTGTTGTTATATTTGTATTGTTAAATAATATTCTCTGGCCTTGCCTTGAGAATGCTAAGCTGCTGCTCCGGGTCAACATATTACAAAGCTATCTTCTAAATATGGACTGTGGGTATGATAGTGCATGCGGGTATGTGTGTGGGTGCTGGTGTCTAAGTGTGAATTGTTTACCATGCTGAGGAGGACTCTGGTGCTCTGGCGAGACGATACAGGAGGATAGGCTGTCTGGAAAGAAGGTGTTAGCCTATCAGCAGACTGTCAACCACACACACACACTTTTTCACACACACAAAAGAAAAAAAATACAGCCGTCAACTACTGACTATAGTCACTGCCAGGTTTGTGCATCCAGCTACCAGTATGTATGCATATCCAAGAACGCACTATGCAGATGGATTTACCCTCATGTAAGCCTTGTCATCAACACAACAATTTGTCACCCTGTAGTGTTTAAGCTGTCATGATGAACAGTGTGAATATCATGAACTGAGTTTGTCTGTTGAATTTAATCCAATCAACTGCTGCAAACCCAGCAGGAATTACAGCTTAAACCACATTACAGCGAGTAAGCACTTTCTGAAATTCATACATATGTCCTTGAGGTATTTGAATATCACGTGTTAATGAATATTTAATGATGAAAATAGTAACCTCTGAGCAGATTTGAATTTTCATACATGCATCACTGCATATTTAAGGAAATATTTCAGTATGCTGGTTGAAAATTATGATATTAATTAATATATGTGAAAGTATTTCTCATTTTCACTCTGCTGAATGCTGTTAACTGACAGCCTCCTTGTGGCATCACGAGAAAGTGGATAAAATGATGTTGCATTACTGGCTTGCTGATGTCACTTACATAATGAGAGGAGGATTTAATCTTTGGTACTATTATTCCACCTCTCAACACATGTAACGACTTGTATCCTCGTCTATCACAGAAACCTCTAACCAGTTTTTCAGAGTTAATGACACTTGACCCTGAACCTTGAGTTTGTGCTATTCTTGTAAGGTAATGTATTGTATAAGGGCGTACTCACACTAGGCAATCGTACCGTGCCCAAGCACGTTTGCCCCCTAAAATCCGGATTATTTGGCTAGTGTGAGTGCAAGTGTACCGTGCTTGAGTACGGTACACTTCCCTGGCACGGTACAGTTGGAAGAGGTGTGCTTGAGCACGGTACACTTGGTCATGCATGCGCACTAGGGATTAATATTTTTCCCGAAAATAAGACATTTTAAATCCCGGGAAAAGAAGCCAATTTTCCAGGGAATCCCGGGAAATCGACGATTTTTAAAAGGCAACACTAGCTGAGCCCTGGTCATTTTATATCGTTAAATGACTTCAATACAGTACCACGTGTGCTCCAACTCTCGGTATATTAAGCCTTAGGGTGTGGTGAAGATGCATATGTAGTCAACATGCTGTTCATGTTATATTGTCCAAATAGGTCTTTCAGTGTATTCCTGTTAAACTGTGAACTTTAAGGACAATGCAGTTATAGTATAAACATGTATGCTTGCAAGGATACAGAGTGAAAATAAAAGAGTTAATGTAAGCATTTTTTGTTTGCCTTGAGAAATGCTAGCTAGTATCTCAGTGAAGGATAAAGCCACTTAGACTGCTCCAAACTGCAAGTCTGTACTGTTAATATCCATTTCATGTGCTCTCACTGTGTGTTCGCTCTATTTTGTGGTCATGGATCATAGAAGGCCAGTGAGAACAAACAAAAAGATTTAATATGAAGTGAAAATGCATGACCATAGCCTTGGGGAGTAGGACAGCAGGGTATAGGGACCGTTTGTGTGTGTCTGCGTGCACTTGTACATGGGTGAGAGATATAAAGAAAGGGATCATTTCTCTCAGAGCCAAAATGAGGTTGGGGAATTGGATAGAACACTTTTGTTCATCCCAATGAAAGTGGCTCTCTCATATTCGCAGGAGGACATATGGGGTGTGAAGAAAAGCCATCGGATGACGACAGGGGGAGAAGAATGCTGGCGAGCCTGAAGAGATGACAAAAAAAAAAAACCCCAGCAAAAACAAGTTAAGGGGGAATCAGTTGGAGAGATTGCTTGGGAAACCTTGGGACTGGCACCACTGTAAACTTTAATGAAGAAACTTCCTGACTCTGTCTTACGGGATTCAGTGCAAGTGTTTCAACCATCTAAACAAAACACAGGGATTCCATCCAACATTGGCGGGCTGCATAGCACGTTCTAGCACTGTAGAGCACGACAATCGGTGTCCACCTCATTCGATCACCGTGAATGTACTGATGCACTTAGGTACACACATGTGCAGACATACAGCACATAGCACACACACATTAACAGATACACACACAGGCAAGACAAGGTAGTAGACAGTCAGTGTGGAGATAGATGGGGGAGGTAAATAGGGGTGTCATGGTAGTGTGATGGAATGAGGCAGAGGAGAATTCATCCTGTGTTTCCTCTAGCCTCTGTCCCCTTGCTGACAGCAACCTGAAATAGGGCCCACTGTGTCTGTATATACACCTGTGTGTGTGTGTGTGTGTGTGTGTGTGTGTGTGTTTGCGCATTTCTCTTTTGTATATGCCTCCTACTTTTCTCAGTGTTTCTTCCTCTGTGTGTATCTCCTCAGCTCTGTGGAGAAGAAAGACAGATACTGCATAACAGTTGGGAATGAGCGAGAGAGAGAGAGAGAGAGAGAGCCCTCTGGGGGAAAATGAAGCATCCTTCCTGCTCAGATCTGGTTTAAATTGGAATCCCATTGGACCAGTGGTCAGTAAAGTGTTATTAGATCTGTCATCTATGTATGTCTATGCTATGTACAGGTTGGCAATACCTGGAGGTAATCTTTTAAATGTAATTGCTGCTAAAGGTACTACAGATAGCTATGAATGTTTGGTATTTATGGTCAGTTTTCTTGATTTCAAACACCAGTGAGATAGGTTTGGGTTATTCAAATACAGTCTTTGTGAAGAAAAGAAAGAAAAACAAAACAAAACAAGAGAAAGCATCATTTGGGTGTGGGAGGATGTTGCCATGGCGGTGTTCCCAGCACATTAATGCAAATCTACCTTCTGTTACTTTTTTAACAATGACTATAAAATATAGATTAAATTCTGCTCTGAGTGTTATGTTTCACCAATACTCATTAAAGAATGATTTAAAATTTCAGAATCAGGCAGTAGACCAAAATTCACTTTTTTTCACTTGGGCCAAGACTGACTGTTGTGTTAATATGTTATTTCTGTTTGGCAGACATGACTATGGTCTCTTGGGACGTACATACTGAAAATCAGTATGGCAGAAAAAGGTTTTAACAGAGGGCTAAAAATGGCCAAAAAAAAAAAACCTTACAGAAGTAGTAAAGAAAATTGGCTTTAGGCAGTGCCTTGGGAGTGAATAAGAGATCCTTTTGTTCCACATATTTTAATACTTACTTACTTACTAATACTTATAGAAATGTTGGGTTTTTTGTCAACAGGTTGGTAGTTCTATATCTCAGCAGTGCAGAACACTGTTTTTTAGCATGCTTTGCACAGACAATTTTTTGTTTAGTGATTGGTTCGTCCAACCCGACCTGCTGGTTTTTAAGTGACATGTTTATAATTTTGCTGCCATGTACCTCATGAAATCTAAGATTTGCCTTTGACTCTGTTGGTGGAGCTCTGTGTGCTTGTCTGCACCTGTTATTTAGAAAGCTAAAGACTACCCATCAGTGAAATAGTTTCACTACTTTTCACTTTTTTTTCCCCTGGCTCTGTCTGTCCGCCTTTGTCTCCTACAGACTCTCCTTCTTTCTCCCAGGGGATAAAGACCCTCCCAGTCTTCAGCTCATTGAAGCCAGTTTGGAGTAATTAGAATTAAAGTATTAGTTAGAGTTAAAAAGGAGGATTTGAGTCTGATTATGATGAAGGAAAACTATAATCCAAATACTCCTCATGGGTTTCATAAAATTTCTGTGCAATCCACTCTTTCAAATACACACAGCTAAACAGAACAAACATTTTTTGTTTGAAACTGTCTGTGTTTTTATGTGTATGCATGCTTCATACTGTAGGTGTGTGTGCATTGTGCAGGTGTGTTGTGTGCACGGACGGAGGTGAGTGAATGGGCCTCATCCATCTGCCTCTCTCTTTGCAGCTGACTTTTCCTCTCGATTAAAAATGAATGTCTCCCCTTCTGCTCTCTGTCACTTTTCCTCGCTTCTGTTTCTGCTCTCTCTCTTTTTCACTGTTATCCCCCTATATCCTCTCTATTTTCTTCAAGCCATCTCTATATATCATCCCCCTCCACACACACACACACACACACACACACACACACACATACCCTTTCTTCCCTCCTGACTCCTCCTGGTTCTCTCCACCCATCTCATTCTCTAAGACCCCCCTCTCTTTGTGAACATATTTCATCAAAGGCCTCCTCACAGGTAACACTCACCCTGATCTCATTAACTGCTGCTAAGCGCAGAGGACTTGAAAGAACACACTGTCTCAAACATGCACAAGCACACGCAGACACACACAGCTTGAGTAACCCTAACAGTACCATATGACAAGAGAATCAAAGACAGGAACCTTCCAGAAAGCTCATGTATTATTCTTAAACTGAGGAGAGTTATAAGGATCTAATGATTTCAGGCTATGGCACGAGAGCTGAGATAAGCCCTTATATCGGTTCTGTCTGTGTTCATCTTGTGTGTGTGTGTGTGTGTGTGTGTGTGTGTGTATACCTCCCTCACTTAGTCTCTGTCCTGTTAGTAGCTGTATTAACCTGGGGTCTCTGTGCTCTCCCGATCAGTGTAACCCCATTAACTCCCATTAAATCTCATTACCACCCTCGTGAGGATCGTTACTGCTTGCTTTATCTAATTTCCGAAACACCACAGTATGCATTCTGTGGATGTCAGCTCAGTGCAACACAATTTTTGTCAGTAATTGCGAGTCGTTGTGTGTTCCGTTGGAGGCGGAACCAGGTGTGAATGGTGGTTTGCCACTCAACGATTGACATTAATTGAGCAATCCACTGCTTCCGAAAGAAAGGCGGCCCACACTGCTCTTTTTTCTTGAGGCCTGAAGGGCTGTGTGGAAAAACTACCAGAGAGTGGAGTGACAGCTTGACACAGAGTCAAATATAATTATACTTGACTGTCAGAGTGAAATATTCAACAGTGTGTGGTCATGTGGATGAATTATATATTCACTACCGTCAGGACTTCTGTTCCGGAGTGGGATTTGATGTTGTAGAGGCTGAGACGGGGTGGGACCTGGAGAAAAAACATAGAAAAAAAGAGTGAATGGAGTGATTAAAGACAGGAAGGGAGTGCAGATTAGATTAGACATGAAGGAAGTGAATTTGTACTTCTACAGCTCACTGAAGTCTGTAATCTTCCCAGGTGCACAGAAGATGTATGCCAGGCACTACTGACTTATAGCCAGCGGACTGTTTAAAAAAAAAAAACCCACATATTTTATTATTTTATTTATTTTAATTTAGGTTTTTGTTTTCAATATGCATTCAGCAGTGTATGTTAACATTTTATTTTGGGTTATTTGGAAGTTACAGATGGCAAACACTGAAACATGGTGATTCATGCACATCCTATTCTGCAAAACTGCTGAACAAAGCATACTACTTAGTTTCAGTTCCTGTTTGGCAAAAGATAGTTTTTGTGAAACACAAGAAATATATTCATAACATTTCAGAATAGGTTTGTCATAACTAGTTTCTAGAGGTGTTGTGTAATACAAACAGTACCTCAGGAGTAGAAAAAAGCCTACAAAGCTCATTTAGGGAGAGAATTAGAGTTGCACTGCCAAATTTACACATGACACACTCTAATTGCTGCAATATCCAACAGAACCTTTGCAATATGATTGAGTATTTAAGCTGTCAAAACCACAGGCTACACCAGAGCTACTGCTTTATGGCTCAGTTTGTAACCACTGCTGCCACAGCTGCTGCTGTTGGACTCCTCAAAGACAGAAATAGTCTCAACAGTATCGTGAGAACCTGCTCCAAGATCATCGGACTTAAGTAGAGAGACCTAGGTTCCTTATGGGAAAGTCTGAGTTTGTATGTTCTCTTCCTGCCTGCGAGGGTTCTTTCTGGGTACTTTGGCTTCCTACCTCTTGTACAAAGACAGCTGGGACTGGCTCCAGCAACCCGGTTAGAGGATAAGTGGTTTGGTAAAATAATAAGTGAGCAACAATGAAACTAAAAAAAACAAAAACATTCTTAGTTATGAATCGTTTCCCGCTAATCTCCTTCACGAGGAATGGGTGTGATTTGACCACACAAATAACATTTGATTATGTTTGAAATGTTGATAGATCATGATTGGTGCATGGAAATACAGTATGTGACATCAGCTTTTTATAACTGAACCCCAACCATTTCAAACCAGTCAGAAGAGTGCTGAGAAGAAGAAAATAGTCATACAGAAATCTCTTATATGAAATAACTTTTTCTGACTTGGAAAGAAAATTACATTTACGCATTGCTTATAGTAAGAACCTGATAAGGAAAATATGTTTTAGGGCCTTTGCAGTGGATGACGAGGTCAGAGCCTATTTTATGTGCATTGAAGATACATAATAAATGAGCAAAAGCCAAACATTATTTATTAAAAGCATAATTTATTGTTACCCAGCTTTAAAAAAAATCTAAAAGACAAAACAGTTAGTGACAGTAAGTCAGTTAGTGGTAAGGTAAATTTCCCCCCATTTTTTGTTTGATGTTCTCCACATTTTTTTTGTTTAGTTTTTTTGTGGATGTCAATGTATACACTTTGAGTGGACTCTTGCACCCAGTGTCCAGACTCTCAGTCCCTCAGGGCCCCTGTTAAATTGCGTACATCAGTGTTCCCTCATTCAGTCAGATTTTATAAGCGCTGTGATAAGACCCCTATAAAGCTGAGACCATGTCCTAATGCTGCTCTGCATTGTAAGAGTCAGAAAGAGAGACAGAAAGATGTGTGTGCGTGTGGACTGAGGTGTGTTACAAGGAAAGATTGGATCTGACCCATTAACTTTACAGGCCACTCATTGAGCAGCAGTGCAATAGGGGTCAGTTGGGGGATTTCACTGTAAATCTCTAAAACGATCACAGCGATAGACCGGAGGGAGAGAGTGCAAGCATGGAAGCGAGAGAGAGAGAGAGAGACATTTCTGTCTACAGGGAAAAAGCTGCTTGCAACACTGTTCCTGACTCCTAAAACTTCTAAAACCAAGACACGTTTCAACCAGGATATCATCTGCTGCCAACCAACCAGCTGGAATTTTTTCTTCAGTTAATCATTTAAACGCTCTACAAAAAAGGGGCTTTGACAACTCAGCCATTTTCTGAGCAGATGAGGGTATATGTGTGTGTTGTTTTTTAGCAGGGCCTCTCATATTTCTGCCTTAAGAAAAGCTGTTTTTAGATGTGCCCTTTCTGGTTGTGTTGGGTCATGGCCTGCAAACTCAAAACATAGCCTCAAAAAGACAGCCAAGGGGGCTCATATGAGGACACACGGTGCCTTGAGGAAAACACAAACAGCAGATGTGTCATGTAGAGGAGGTGAAGCGAGAAGAGGGAAAAGTCACTGTGCCAAACATCGGCCTCAGACCGGGATGTTTCTCGCTCTTGGTTTTTGCCCTGCAGCACAGCAGCTCCTTGGCTTAGTCTCACCTAAGATCCAACTACTTTTACCCACTAAACACCCCCCGCAGTACTGTGCAACCATTATCTAGCAGGACGTCTATCACACCCGCCCCCTTACTATCTACCATCTCCCTCTTTCTTTTCCACATCAAATCACACTCTACAACAAATCTTTCCACTGTAGATTATTAATAATTCATCCCCCCTGACCATGCTCTCTACTGAATAATTGCTACAGTTATTCATGTATCTCATAATCCATTACCTGGGGAGCATCTGCTCTGATAACCCCATCATCGTAGAAAACCCACATCACCTCTTCCTCCTTTTTCTTTGGCTCTTTATGGTCTAAATGCCGCCCCGGTCATAATAATACATTTATTATAGCTGCTTTAAAACATTTAAAATAGCACAAAACATTACACTTTACCAACACAACAAACTGCATTCAAACCTCGAGAAGTGCAACTAAAAATCAATCATTTTGATAGCGCAATGATCTAGAAAGCAGGATGTTACTGTATCAGTGAGCTTTATTTCATGCACCAGAATTCATTAGCATAGACTTGTGGCTCTAATGCACTCTGTGTTTTGCTTAGATAATCAGATATTGAGCAGTGTAAAGCCAATCACGGTAATGGCTGTAGCCTGGGAATACTGCACGATCCAATCATCACCCTTGCCTGAGAGTGCCTTTTTTCTACATCTGACATTTGTGATTGCATTCAGTTTTGTTTTGAACATCAGAAAGCCTCCCACGTTGCTAAAACCTGGATTGTTTGTTGTGTAGCTCACAAGTACTTGAGAGCAGCTGTGGTTAATCTCCGTTCTTTAGTGCATGGGCTGTTACTTGTTGATCTGTAAGTTTGGCCTCAGAGGGCAAGAAACTCAGGGTCAGTCATAACTGAGTGACCACTAAATAAAAAAAAAACTCAACTCACATCTCACCAGAGCACAGCACAGAAATAACCCTGACCTGCTGGATTTACATTTTCCATCAGCCATTCTTTTGTTTGCTTTTGCTTTTGTTCTAGTGTACTGATGCAACTACTGGGACTTTTCTTTGTTTATCAAGCCTGACCCCCATCTCATGAACACCATGCCGCTTCTGGCTTTACGTTCTTGTGGGAGGAAGAGTAAGCAAGTAATTGTTTACCGAACAGCAGATTAATTGCTGTTAAGGTCTCAGGCTAATTATGGCCCAAGAAACCAGATCAGCGACAAATTTCATTACATTATCTTGTGTGTGTGTGTGTGTGTGTGTGTGTGTGTGTGTGTGTGTGTGTGTGTGAGCTAGTAAAATACCAATATATTTGTGTCACATGTAGACACACACACACACACACACACACACACACACACACTTGCTACTTAGTGAAGCAGCAGAGCAGAGGGAGTAATTACAGTCCAGGACAGGTCACTAGGTCTGTGGTTCACCTCAACCCTGAGCACTGAAGCTATTCTGGACCTCTGGGAAAATAGGAGAGGCTGCACTCAGAGGCCATCTTCAGTTAAGGGACTAAGAACATTAATTACTCATGGGGTGACACAACAGCGCAGATGAGACTGTAATTGGTAGGTTTGCCAGAAAACTCCATGAATAAGCTTGTGTCTCTACTGACCACTGTATCAGTGACTTATTTTGAGGATTAGGTTCTTTCACTCCAAGTGCATGGCAAACAACCCCCTGCTAATAAAGATGTATGTTATTTGTTTTGCACACATGTCAAAGTAATTATATGCTTGGAATTTTATGCTCATATAATGAGGATTGTGTAGGAGAAGAGAGCAGGGGGTTGGCAGCATTCCAGTACATTATGTTTGCATACCGTGACCTAGACTTGGTCCAGATTGCATGTTTGTAGAGAGAGCCAGTGTTACTGCTCAACAGTTGTGATGAGATTATCATTAATCATTTTTCTGTGAACTGTCAAAGTTTTGTGAGTTTTGCGTAAATGCCTAAACTGGTTATAATGATCTTGTCTTTAAGCAACAGGTTAAAAAAAGTCTCCCTATGTGTTGGGTTAGGGTTAAGATGTGTATTTCCTTTATGTTCTTAAGAAAATTGGGACTTTTACTTATCACTTTCCTCTATGTGTGTTCCTAACTGCAAATATTCATTGGAGCAATTTGGAAATAACAGAAATACCCATTTATTTTGGAAGACAGTAAGCCATTTTAAGTTTTCTGGTGTTGCATAATCTGCCTTATAAAATCTACTTGTTTTCCAGGAAGTGGTCATACTTGAAAGTTTGCAGCAAGATGTCCTAACCAAACACAAGCACACACAGACATAGACAGGCACAGAGTTTGCACAAAGAAAACAGAACCTCTCCCTGCCAGAACAGAGACACATGCCTCCCACCTTTTTGTTTTGGAGTTTCCCAGTTTAGACACATCCCAAAATGGGAGGGGGTGGGTCATACAAAAACTGAGTCGACTGGAAATGTGTCAATCTAGATAGTAATGAATAAAAAGAACAGACACATGTGTTTGAGGGACAGACAGCAGAATCATTCAGAAGAGCGGGTTCTTTGAAGAGTATTATTTTGTTTCATCTCCTTTGGATCTGGACATATTACTCATATTTTATATTACAGCTGTCCAGGTTTGACGGAAAATCTGGTGGAGTGTTTTGTTCTTTCAAAACCACAGGAGATATCTTCAGTGTTTGTGTCTGACTGTGGCCATGTCGACTGACAGACTGAGCAGCATGTCAAAAGAGGTGAAGCCAGAGAGCGTGGAGCTGTGTCCTCTGGGCACGGCAGCTGCCCCTGAGCAAGAGCTGCTGTGTATCTTTGGGACGGGGGACTTAGGGCGCAGCCTGGGCCAGCGTCTGCTCCAGACTGGCTACAGAGTGGTGTATGGCAGCCGCAGACCTCACAGCTGTGGCCCCTTGCCTAAGGGAGCTCAGGTACAACACATGGCATGGCATCTTCTCAAACCTTTTCTGGGCTTTACTTTTGATGATTATTACTGAGATTTGATTCTTCAGAATGTGTGTAATGTGTTAGTTCTGAATTGAGTCCAATAACTGTGTTGATGAAGCCAAAGTGCAACATCAGTGCTGGGAAAAACGAAGCAGTTCTTATCAGGTTTTGAAAGCTGACTGAGCTAAACGAGGTCACTGATAATGTCTGTGTTTGTGTGTGCTACATTCTGCTGCATTTTGTTTTCATCTTTTGTGTACTATGTAAATGAATAGTTCATGTGCTTAACTAGTGAACTGTCACTGAACATGCTGAGCCAGTTATTACTAAGCGTACTGCCACAAGTAATGACCATGCATGACAACAATACTGTTTGTGTGTATTGTGCAGGTGATGAGCCATGCAGCTGCTGCCCAGTCAGCCAGTCTGGTGTTTATGTGTGTCCACAGAGTACACTACAACTTCCTGGAGATGCTTGCACCTCATCTGAGGGGGAAGGTACCCAGTTGCACAGTCAAATGCCATTGTGTGACATAGCAGTTTTCTAATTTTTATCTTTTCATCTACTCGACTAATCTCATTGATTGGAAGGTGCTGGTGGACGTCAGCAACAACCTCAAGAAGAATCTATACCAAGAGGCCAATGCTGAGTATTTGCAAAGGTAAGAGCAAATTAAGCAATAAAGCATTTACCTGAAATATAGGAAAAATGTGGTTTGGATCACCAACTACATGAAGCAAATGTTGTTTGTTGTCCAGGCTGGTTCCTGGATCGCATGTAGTGAAAGGTTTTAACACCTTGTCTGCCTGGACCCTGCAGAACGGACCTTCAGATGCCAATAGACAGGTACTTGTGTTGCTGTTGTTCTGTTTCCAAATAATGTCTCTCTATTTGAATTAAAAAAAATGTTATTATTGAAATTGAAATATTGATAATTAGATTTGTTAGAATACTGTCTCTTCGTTGGCAAAGTGTATTGGCAACAAGCGGAAATTTAAAAGATACCAAATTAGGTTTTCTTCTTCTGGCTTTTAGGAATTAATCTTTTTTTCCCCCAATGGTGACAGATCTCATTTTAGAATTAATCTGCTTGGTAATGCTTGTCAAATTCTTCCTCCACTGCAGAGCTACAAGCATTGACAATTGTCTCATGTGATCACACAGTGGGGTGCTGACCAACAAGTTAAGCAAGCATTGACAATTGTCTCATGTGATCACACAGTGGGGTGCTGACCAACAAGTTAAAAATAATAGTCTCTTGCAAACTGGAAAGAATTTCAGTCCAAATTATATTATTAACTCATTTTGAAGTTTTGATCAAACTGAGTCAAAGTAAAAGCAGCCAAATCTGAGGAGTCAGCCTTATGTCTTTGCTGTGAGTGCCATCTCTGATGTATCCTCGAATCAATTAACTCCACAGTCACTCTTAGATCTAAGCTTCCCATCGCATGCTTTGCTTTCTCGCAATGTACTGCAAAGCTGCAGCATATGTGGGTTTTTCCTGTTTCATTTTGATCTGTTTGTGCAATCCCAGAGGACAATAAAACCACACAGGTGTGTGTGTGTGTGTGTGTGTGAGTGATTGAGTGGGGTGTATGTTTATGTATTGGTGTGTTCGGTGTATTTGGAGAACCATCGACTACATCACATAGGTGTTGACTGAAAATTGTATATTGCTAGTTTCTACCTGCCTTCTTCAACCAAATTTAGCATTTTATACAGGAAGCCACAGCAAGTACTTTTATATTCGATCCTCTGGAGTCAGAGCCATCCTTTCATCATTGCATGTGTAAATCCATAAACATAAATGCATAAATATAAAATAATTAAGACATACATTAAGGTTTCAAAAACTATGAATGTTTGCAGGTGTACCTGTGTGGGAACAGTGCTGAAGCAAAGCAGGCAGTGGCAGAAATGGCCACCAAGCTGGGCTTCAGTGTTCTGGACCGGGGGTCTCTGTCAGCAGCCAGAGAGCTTGAGGACTTCCCTCTGCAGCTGTTCCCAGAGTGGAGGCTGCCACTAAAACTGGCCTTTGGCCTCACCACCTTCTTCTTCTTTTACCTGCTTATTAGAGACATCATCTATGCATATGTTGAACAGAAGAAAGACATCTCCTTCAGAATCATGGTGTCCCTGGCCAACAAGGTAAAGCCTGTTTAGTGTCCTGTAAATTGGTAGCTTGTGTTCCTCTTTCAAAGGTAGAAAGCATTCAACTCAAATATGGTGTCTGTTGTCTTCACAATAATCTCTTCTGTGTTTATTCTCCATCTTTCAGGTATTTCCCATTGTGTCTCTCACCATGTTGTCTTTGTGTTACCTACCTGGTATCATAGCTGCCATCCTCCAGCTCTACAGAGGAACCAAGTACAGGTCAGACATTAAACCTGGACAGTCTGATATTTAGTGCCTCTGCAGAGGTTTTCCAATATGATCTAAAATTGTATCATGTAAGTCAAACTGTGGTGTTTCAGACGCTTCCCTGACTGGTTGGACCGCTGGATGCTATGCAGGAAACAACTGGGACTGCTAGCACTTGGCTTTGCCTTTCTTCATGTGCTCTACACTCTCATCATCCCTATACGGTATGTAACATGTGCACACATCCTCATACTTCAATTCAATATATATGACATGTTTTATTACATTTGTGTTGTTAAATTCTACCAAAACATATAATAAAAGTTGTGGGAGCTTTAAAAACTTTTTTTTTTTTTTTTTTAAATTTAAGACAAAGTGGTTATCAAGTAATAAAAACTGTAACTGTAATTGTACTCAGTTGACACTTTGTAAACCGTAAGGTTACAGTGAAGGTTGCAGTATTGCTGAGAGGAGTTTCTAATATTTTATCTCCCCTCAGTGATATGAATCGGGTTGCAAGGTTGTTGTAGACAGAATAATCATAATGTAAAGACTGAAATTAGCAAGCAAAAGGTAGTCAGAAAATGATCATAATTATCCTTCAATTTCTTTGAAACCCCATAACTTCTGATATGGGAAAGTGCATTATCAGAGTAAAAGAAGTGATTGCTGACTAATGAAAATGTATTATTTCTTCTTAAGCTAAAAATGAAAAGAAAGAAAGCAGAAAAGAAAAAGAAATGATGATAGAGGACATTCAGACAGACTGTTAAAAATGGAAGTCACATGGAAAAGAGCTTTAAAGTTCTAAAACCTTGGAATCACAGTGGTTTGTTAGTAATCATGGAGATAGCTTAGTTGTGATTGTGTGAAATAAGCATGTGATGACAGGATGTTTGCAATGGTTTGTTGTGGGTTCGGGTTAGGGTTAGGGTTAGAGTCTGAGGTGTACCAGGGGAGTTGCAAAAGGGAGACTGAACTGGTTACTAGTGTGATTCAGGGTGGTTGCAAGGGTGTATTGTAGGGTTTGCAGGGTGTAATATACTGTATATTTGTAGCAGTCACAGATGCATTGCTACTAGTGATAGCAGTAGCAGCAGTACTTTTAATGGCATTAGTGGCAGCCAGAGAGGAAGCACAAATTATAGATAGTATGTTTGTATAAAATGGATGAGGAGCTGAATAGATATGTAATCTAAAAAGGAGTTCAAGCTTAAACATAGAAGATGGCAAATGTAAAGCTGAGGTTTAAATGAGTCATAGTTGTGTATTAAAATATAATGTATTAAAAAACTGAAGAAGGAAGAAGGGGACCAGGAAAATGTTCACATAGATTCTAGCCTCAAAACAATACTCATATGCATATGTACAACAGCTTTGAATGTTGTCACTTTTGTCTGCACAGATATTATGTGAGATTCAAGATTTCTGCAAGCACCATTTCACAGGTAAGACAACCACATAGTTAGATAACAAGCATGTTTGATAAATTTAAAGCTTTGTGTTTGCATTAACAAATACTTGCTTATTCATACAGTATATAACCATACTTTCAGATGATTTTGGATTTTGGAAACATTTCTATGCCTTATTTACTGTCACTTTAAGATCAAAGAGAACAAAACAAAAGAGTTTGACCCCACTACGGCGTGGCGCACTGACTCTTACTATGCTGTGGGGATTCTGGGATTTGGCCTATATGTCCTGCTGGGAATAAGCTCTCTCCCTTCGGTCAGCAATGCTCTTAGCTGGAGGGAGTTCAGCTTCATACAGGTGTGTACAGGCATGTGTGTCCAAGTCATATGATATGTGTGAGCTTTAGTGTGTCTGCACATTCACAGTGACGCAGAATACAGAACTCTTCTGTAGCTGTGTTGGCCATCAGCATTTGGCACAATCATCCTGTGAAATACTTGCAGTCACAACTGGAGGAACAAGTCTGGGATTTGTTATAGCCTTTTCCGATTAGGCACTGGTCTGTCAACCAGATTTCCCTTTAGGCATATTTTGGTGTCCGTGCCTGTGCCTGTGTGTTTACAGGAATTATTAAATGGCAGATTGTGTTTGTATTGCATTTCAGTTATAAAGCAAATTTTTGAAATGTTCTCCCAGAAACCAAATGTCTGTATTCTGATCACATCCTCACATACATATGCCCACAAATTAAGATAGTATATGTGGGTACTCTCCATTTAAATGTGCACTTAAATACACTCACTTTTAACAAAATGAGAGATAGCAAAGGCTTTCACACCTTTTGTAGCCAACAAATTTGTCACTCTGAGTCTGTAAAGGAAAGTGAATGGTAGGTAAGCACTTTGCTGGTAATATGTTTCTATTCCTCATGAGCCAGCTTTTAATAAAATGAATACAAACAAGCTCATTTGGGAAATTTAATTTTGGACAACTGATTATCTCACCTCTTCACTGTGGCCTTGAAAAGCTGCAAATGACAACTAGATTGATGATTCAGTTAACATAGTGATACATGCTCACACTATCAAACAGGCGTGGTTGGTATCCAACTAGAATGTGCCTGCTGGATATATTTTAAAGTATGTTATGACATTTCTCATATACTGCTGCTATACTATTGCACCTGTTTATGCTCTAAGCTGCTAAGGTTAGTGTCGAAATTGACGGAGAAGCTTCTGGACCTTTAAAGAATGTGGATACTGACAGCAAAATGAATTTCCCCATGTCCATTAGCCAAGATTCAAACTATGAGTCATGAGAAAAACTCAGCCCAGATGGAAAAATTGTTTTTAAAATTCTCTTAAAATTTCCAGCTTCCTAATAGAAGTAATCTGTTTAATGTGTGTTAGTAATATTCTATCCTTCCCTTTCACACTCATGTGGCAAGACAAAAATGTTTACCCTTTTCCGACTTTGACCAATTGAAAATATAATCAGCCTCACTACAGGGAACACACTCATTCATAAATGTAACTGGGTCATGTCAAGCTCATTTCCTCATTCCACACCCCTCCCCTTTACTCCAGCCCAAATTAGAGCAGTGATTTAAATGTTAAGTTATTCATCAAATGTAATTCGGGGAGGGATACATTATTCTAGCCACAGTCTTTAGGTTATGTTCATGTGTATGCAGTGGATCAACATGCCTGTAAATATGCAAGTGTGTTTGTATATGTGTGTGTGTGTGTTTGTGTGTGTGTGTGTGTGTGTGTGTGTGTGTGTGTGTGTGTGTGTGTGTGTGTGTGTGTGTGTGTGTGTGTGTGTGTGTGTGTGTGTGTGTGTGTGTGTGTGTGTGAGTGAACCTACAGTAGTTGAATTACCTCTAAGTACCTCTGTGCACACAAAGTAGATGAATGCGTGCACATGTGTAGGTCAAACACTTGTCTTTCTAAAGGTCAGTCTTTCACATTCCAGCGTATTGAGCCTATTACACAGTAATTAGACCATGTGACTGTGTGTATGTACACTGTGAATGTAAAGGTATGTGTCTTAACTGGTTTTCCTCTCTTCCAGTCCAAGCTGGGCTATGTGACCTTGTTCTTCTGCACCTTTCACACGTACTTGTATGGCTGGGACAAGTTTCTTCGCCCCTCTTCCTACAAGTGGTACACTCCTCCCGGCTACATGCTCAGTCTGGTGGTGCCTTCTGCGCTGCTGGTTCTAAAGCTGCTGCTCCTTGTGCCGTGTGTTGACCGCAGCCTCACCCGTATTCGACAGGGCTGGGAGAGGACCCAACCAGATGACGACAACAAGACAGCACTGCTAACATAGGAGTGTCACAACAGACACACAGATACAAAGACCATGCACTGAAAACGTGACTTGCCTTGTAAGAGTTCTGTGATCAGATAACTCCAGCTCATTTCAATGTCATAGATCCTATACTTTACAATGACACCTACTGTTCTGCTCTCAACAGAGAAATTAGACTGAGACTCCTGTCAGAGTCTCTTTACAACACCATTTTGGAATTGATCCATTTTGCAACCGTATTACATGATATAATGTCATTGTCAATGTTCTCAGCAGTTATAGAAATACCTTGGACCCACATACAGGCATAGACACACACATTAAACTGATATACTGCATTTCAAGCAGCATTACCTTTGTCTTTGTTAGTTTAATTGCCCCATGTATATAACTCTCTTTATGTTGGGCTATGTTTATTTGATTTATTTTTCATCCAGTTCTGTTTTTACTTTTGGAATTGGTACTCAGTATTTTTGTTCTTCTTAATTAATGTTCCAATATGTAAAGTGTAACCACTGTGAAATGCTTTTAAAACTAAAAACTTCAGTGCGACTGAATACCATTGTCTTGTCTTTCTTGCTCTCTCCCACCAACTATATCTTATCCTGTCTTGAAGCTCAGTCAAACAGAGTTTTTCCCCAATGAGTTGAGTGTGCTCTCTCTAGTCATCTTGGTCTGATCCCTTGCCGGGGTTCATCCCTGTGGCTCATCTGATGCTGTTCTCCAGGAAACATTCACTCTGAGCTGTAGGCTTCTCACCAGTCACTACCGGATCTCATCACATCAGTGGAGAGAGGACTGACTCCTCCATCACACAAGTTAAGCATTATGTCCTCTGCTGAGAGGATATAATATTTGGATGTGGCAGTATAGATAGGCCCTTGCTTTTGTGCTGCAGCAAGTCATTTTTGCTGATCGAGAACAGAGTGAATAAATCATAGCGCTCTGATAACTGGTAGTTGTTAGTGAGGCATGATCAAGCATTCATCTATACAAACTGACAAGCAGGCATGCACACTTGCAGGATGCCGTTATATGCGGGGTGTGAACTACAGGGGAGCCAGGGGGATTTGACTCCTCTTAATAAAAACATTATTTGTGAAATTTTGTTTCTAAAGCACTAACATTATTTCCATTTCACAGGTAAGACAACCACATAGTTAGATAACAAGCATGTTTGATACATTCAAAGCTTTGTGTTTGCATTAACAAATACTTGTTTATTCATACAGTATATAACCATACTTTACTTAAACTCAACTCCATATTACAAAATTGGCAGAAAGCTGAATATTTTTGATAGTCTTATCACGAAGGCAGCAAAAATTAATAAGAAAGTGATGATGTATATGATCAGTTGTTTATGAATGATAACACTACAATAAATATCAAAAATAGCTGGGAAAAAGACTTAGGTATTCACCTAGATGACCAGACCTGGCACAAAGTTTTGCATAATGCCAAGAAAATCACTAGATCAGACAAATCACATGAAACACAATATAAGATCATTAATAAACTGCATGTGACTCCTGAAATACGTAGTAAATATGATGACTCATGTTCTGCAGCATGTAGGAAGTGTTAAAAACAACTGGGGCCATTGATCATGCCCATTGATTAAAATATTCTAGGTTACTGTTCAAACAGAGATAGAGAACTTCTTGGGCATCAAAATAATAATGGATCCTAAACAGTGCATTTTTGGTATCAGCCCCGTGCCCCTGCTTGGTCAAACTGTAAAATTGTTAAATATCATGTTGTATGCTGCACACCTTTCGATCCTGCAGGCTTGATGTACATCCTCCTACGATATCAATGTGGTACGATAAACTACTATCAATTCTTCATTTTGAAAGGTTATCACATGTGCTGCAAGCAACCCTGGAGGATTTTGTCAAAGAGTGGTCCCCCCTTAGTATTTATTTTGGTAGTAAGTGGCCAGCAATAACAAGTATTGGAGTAAATTAAGATTCAGCATTAGCACCCCCCCCCCCCTTATTTATGCTTATTTGATTGCTTGTTTTGTTTTGTGTTTTGTTTTTGTGTGTATGGTCTTGTATTATATGTTATCTTTTTGTGACAGCAGAAAGCTGTCATCATATGTTGCCCTCTTGATGAGTATTTGTTTTGCTGTCTCAAAATGAAAATTTAAAATGAAAAAATGAAAAATAAAAAATAAAAAATAAAAAATAAAAAATAAAAATAATAATAATAACAACCATACTTTCAGATGATTTTGGATTTTGGAAACATTTCTATGCCTTATTTACTGTCACTTTAAGATCAAATTGAACCAAACGAGAGAGTTTGACCCCACTACGGTGTGGCGCACTGACTCTTACTATGCTGTGGGGATTCTGGGATTTGGCCTGTATGTCCTGCTGGGAATAAGCTCTCTCCCTTCGGTCAGCAATGCTCTTAGCTGGAGGGAGTTCAGCTTCATACAGGTGTGTACAGGCATGTGTGTCCAAGTCATATGATATGTGTGAGCTTTAGTGTGTCTGCACATTCACAGTGACGCAGAATACAGAACTCTTCTGTAGCTGTGTGGGCTATCAGCATTTGGCACAATCATCCTGTGAAATACCTGATGTCGCAACAAGTCTGGGATTTTTTATAGCCTTTTCCGGTTAGGCACTGGTCTGTCAACCAGATTTCCCTTTAGGCATATTTTGGTGTCCGTGCCTGTGCCTGTGTGTTTACAGGAATTATTAAATGGCAGATTGTGTTTGTATTGCATTTCAGTTATAAAGCACATTTTGGAAATGTTCTCCCAGAAAATACCCACAATGAATAAAAGTGACAAGAAACTTTAGCCTATCAAAAAGAGAATGAATAAAGCACAGAACATCTCTGATAAGTGAGAGGTGTTAGTCACAAGTGATCAACCTTTAATCTAAATGTACCGATAACAGTTGGTGCGTGTGTACACATGGATGAATGAATTCAAAACAGAACAACATATACACACGCACACAGTCATTTAGGACTGACTTCAGATAATACAGTATACTCATGTTGCAGTAGAATGATTGACACTGTGTACATTCAGTAAAAAAAGAAAAAACTGAAGAGGAAAAAAAGATTAAAGAAATTACTGCTGTTAGCCATATGCATCTGCAATATAGAACAATATGTATTTCAGCATTAGGATGACTTTTCAGTGCATGTTTTGTTGATCCAATGGAGAAATACTGTGTCTGTGGGGTAATGCTGACACTATAGGAATCTGAAAAGAAAAAATAGAAGTAGATAAAGGAAGGAAACACCCAGACAGAAATGGGGAAGCAGTGAGTGTACAAAAAACCCACTCCAAATCATTGTTACTCACACAATTCAGATGCAAAATTTCAAGGTAAGATCATCCAATGCAAAACATAGAAATTTAAAGTGATTGTGTTACAAATTAATTTCAACTGTATTTTATTTATTGCTGTAGGCCAAGACACATAACTGTAAGTTAATTTAGATACTGGATCAAAACTGGGTGTTTTTTCCATTGTGCCTTTTTGTCGTTGTGTTAGATGAAGTTTTTTCTTCTGCTGGTGACGCTGACAGCATGTGCTGCTACTCCCCAAGGTAAGAATATGTCTTCATTCAACCCAGGGAATCAAACATCATGATAAAGTTGCACATAAGATGGTTTATAGGAGCTTGTTGCCTTTTTGTATTTACCTTTAAACTCACTTTTCCTACTTATCTGTCACACAATACTCTTTTGGATACAAATATTTTTTCAAACCATTACGGAAATTCTGCCTGTCTGTTTTCAGATCTGACTGGGAAAATGTTCACTTTCCCACAACAAACCAACAGCGCTCATGTGAGGCTGACTACGTCAAGACAGGATTTCAGTGCTGTAACCGTCTGTCACAGGTAGCATCGAATGTGAAAAATACATAAAAGAATCTACTGTATCATTGACTGTGCAGTATCATGCATGATCATTTATTCTTGATGCTTGCAGATCTTTTACAGACCTCAAAAGAGACCACATCCTTTTCTCCATGTCCACACTCTCTTTTTCTAATGACTTCCTGATTTTCTGGGACAACACAAATAAAGAGATTGAGCCTCATATTAGGGACAGAAAGGTGGAATATGGAGGGAGGGATTACAAGCTGAACATGTGGCACTCTATTTGTTTCACATGGGACTCTGGGTCTGGACTGGTGCAGATGTGGTTTGATGGACAACCTTCAGTTAGGAAATTTATCATCTCTGGAACAAACATCACTGGACCTTCTATAATTATTTTAGGACAGGTACGGTTGCAATGATAGTTAATGGTTTTTCAACAAATTCTATATAAGCTAACTGTTTATTGCTTGTCATAGTGTTTACATTTCAGTAAAAGTGTAGCTTTCATTTACTGAGTCTCAACTCTCTGCAATCTCTACAGGAGCAGGACTCCCATGGTGGAGGGTTTGACATCAAGCAGTCGTTTATTGGCATGATGTCTGATGTCCACATGTGGAACTACATCCTTTCCCCCTGTGAGATCCAGAAATATGTGGATGAACTAAGCTTCACCCCAGGGAATGTGCTCAACTGGGGGGCGCTGGAGTTTCAGATTAGAGACAGAGTGCTGATAGAAAATAAACAAATGACCTGTCAGTAAACTTTAAAAACAACACTATCAAGATCTTGCAAAATCAAAATTCACATTCTTGGTATTTTTATGTCCAACACGAAGTGTAAGTTACCACTGTCAACATTTTGTGTTAAATCATTGTTTATTAAAAGGCTCTGATTCATTTTCAAGTCTATATTAATACAATAAACACTTGAAATGATTATTTTAGTCAATGTGATCATTTTACCTAACCTTAAAGAGATCTTTTTCGAACATGACTGTGCTGTAGAAGATGGGGGATTTTCCTCTTTTTGTGCCAAAATGGATTCCAAAGTTCAGGTTGGCTTTGATGCTGATCTTTCTCAGTAAAGTCACTCTCTGAAGGTGTCACTTTACCACCAGTTGTATACCAATATTTATTGAGATTAGAAAAAAAGGTTGGCAATTGGATTCCATCAATGTGATGCATCTTCATCGAGTGTGGGTGCATATAAAGACAGGAGACAGGACAAGGTGGTGGTGGTGCATTTGAACATATATATATAGCACAAAAAGCAAGGAAATTTGTGTTTGGTAGATTATTTCTTTGTTGTAACAATGCTTCTTGTTAATAAATCTTATACCGTTGGAAGGAACATGCATTTGTGGGATGAGCAGCAGAGCTGAGTATGTGGGTTACAACAGAAATGCTGGGAGGCTACAGATTGGGAACAATGGCTGAAGGAGTGTAAGGTAGGGAGCTAAAGACAGAACTGGGAGCAGGTGTGCGGGTGGGTATGGAGGTCAGGAGATTTGTAAAGGCAGGAACACACATGAACACACATGACAATCCAAGTGCCGGGAGGGAAGGGCAGGTTCTGAAATGACAGGAGTTAAACTGGCATACTGGCAACAGAACAAAAAAAAGAGAAAGAAAGTTGATTTTGCTGACACCTCGACAGTGAGGTGAGGTATACTGGATACTTGAAAAACCCCAAACCTAATCTTTAACTTACTGCAGTAAAAAAGCATTTTCTAGAGGTGGTTATCTCTGATGACTTATGTCTTTGACAATAATGTAAACTCCAAATAAAAAAGAGAAGTGCAGAACTTCCCTGGATATATTACCAAATCATGACGTTCAGCAGGACATTGCAACACGCATAGTTCTTCATTTAACGTCAGTCTGCAATCTGGGTGTGCAATTGTTTATGGTCACTAAATTTATTTACCGAACAGTTTTCATCTACTGGAACGCTAATCAAAGATGAAAAAAAAGACAAAAAACAAAACACTGATTTATAAAAGTTGACAAATATGTGACAGGAGTTGCTCTAATATAATCACACTGAGAGTTATCACGCTTCTACAAAAAATGTATCATTCTTTACCACAGTGTCTTGGTTTCCTGCACTTTTTCTGTATGGTTCCGTGTCTGCATTTTTCTCAGACTAAGGCTAAAGGCTATAAAATAGGTAATTGCTTTTTAACACATTAGCCATAACAACATGGTGACAATATCAGTCATCTGCCCCCTAGAGTCCAACAATGGGTAAATGCAGTTCTAATATTTCTATCAGTTTCAAAGACTTAAGCCTATTTGTTTTTTAGACACTGAAATAAACAATCTTAAGTTAATGGGACTGCAAAGTTACTCCCTATATGTGAAAGGAACTATACCAAAAATACTGCAGGCCACAGTTTCTCCATGTTTCATAATTTATTTGATAATAAATCACTCACACTTCCAAATGAACTTTTTATTGTTCATGTGAGTCATTGTGTGCTGACTGTTTCTGAATCAGTATAACTGCTATTGTCTCCCATGGATCCACTGTATCTGAACAGAAAGTGGGGCCTACAATCAGCACAGTCTAGGCTAATAATTAACAACGACGCTGTGGTTGTTTGTGGTACTTTGACACCTGTGTTAAGTATCTATGACACATAAATTACCTTACATTTTGTCTCTGAGTAATTTATCTGCTTGTAAAGCTCCAACAGTTAAGACGTATTGTGTGATAGAAGGTTAAGGCTAATGAAGAGAAACTGAATGAAACAAACCTGACTTTCTGAATCTCTACATTTTTAGCTCCACATACTTAATTACAATACAGGTACTGTGGATTTGTGGCTGTGATGAGCAACATGATTGAGATTGTTTGGGTTCTCAAGGTAACAGGCAACTGGTTTGATTGTATAGATCAGCAGTTATTCTTGCATGTAAAATGGTTAAATCAACTCAAGTAATAATTAAATAATACATTTTATAAATTGACATGCAAAACACTCAACTACATTTTAAACAAACATATGTTTAAAATATTGGTTACAGGCTTGTAATTTTTATAGTAACTAAATAGGTGCAAGTCTAAGTGTATGCCTTATGAGACAGTGTTAAGAGTACAATTCACAACAGCAGGAAGCAGACACATAGCTCCATGTACAGTGGCTGACAAGGGCAAACACACTGCAACCTAAGAAAACACATACAAATAGACAAAACACAAGCAAATTAAGTTTGCAGTGCTTAGAAAACACACTACAAATATCACAACACATTACTGAAATGACAATGGAAGCAATTCCAGAGGACACTTAAGAGTGTTGAACATGTCGATAACTTATAAGCAAAACATTGTTAAAACACAAATGATGGCTCTTTACTACTGTAGTAAGGTAAGGCAACAAGCTATAAGCTTGTTTTCACCCCATCGAGCCATCCCCCGAGCTGGACTAATAACTAATAACATTGTCCTTTATGTAGAGCTGGCTATGAGATGAGGATGCAGGAAAAGTCTAAAAAGTGTAAAATCAAAAAGAGATACTTCAAACAATATTCAATAACTTCACTTTTATACAGTATAGTGTCCCCAAAAACACTTCACACATCAATAGTATCCTGTTGGTTATACTACAACACTTACTTTGAACAAAAGGATTTGGGGTTATTGATTGATTCATTTTTTAAGGCAACCAGCTGTACTTAGAGACCAATTTTGTCCAGCTTGGAAGACTTTACTGTTGCTCATTTTCTATATCACTACAATAGTAGTAATACTACACAAAAGACACTTCCATGAATGCATACATTTAAAATAATTCCATTACCTCGAGAACTGGAAATACAAAAACAAAAGCAGCAGTCTACAGGCGGTTACACTACTGATTTCCACTTTAGTGAATTACTAGGTGAAGTACTTACTAGGTAAAGTACTGCCTAACTTTCATTTAACTTGGAAAAACTCCAATATAAATCTCATATTTGCATTACAGATAGTCCATTGCTCGCACACGTTCATTATACATCTATGTTGCTACTTTTATACATCTTTAACATTTTTGCTCACCTGGAATACAGAACCAATAGCACATTAGCTTAGTGTTGCTCATACTGCAGACTGACAGTGTACTGAATGATACAAAATCCTGCGCCTTGCCAAAAGGACTTTTAAGCTGCCCAAAGTGCCTGTGAGATAACAACTAAAATATTACAATTGCTCTTTCAAATGAACATGTATCAGATTGTGAATGAACACAATAACCTAAAATAATAAAAAATAATACATGAGAATAGAGGGTGAAGGGTGGTTTGCATTTGCGTTGCAGTGTGTTTGTCCTGAGGGAAATGAGGGTATATAAATCACAATCCTACACACTGTTGCACACAACAACCTGACACAAGATTCAATTTAATATGACTGCATCGTATACAACCATTCTTAACCTTTTCTACCTGTATTGCACGTTGAAGCAGGTCAACATAAATTAAATCAAATTTAATTATAATCTGTTAGACAGTGAGAGTATTAGCAACATCAAAGTATTCAGTTTATTGCATTAACTCTCAGCATTTCTCACAATGTGTATTTATTTGTCTTTGTATAAGATGGAGTTTTTGGTTCTCCTGATGATGGTGACAGCCTGTGCTGCCAGACCTCAAGGTAGGGGAAAAACTAATAAAACAAAACAAAATGAAAGAATTAAGATACGTGCAAGTGTTACAGGGTTCACAGGAGTTGAACTTGGTATGTTTGTTACCTTTATGCTCTCTTTTGTTTATGTACAATTTATTTTCCTCCTTATTAAACAGGAAATAGCCACACAACATGAGTTTTACATTAACAGCACCCTCATACAGCAAATTGTTAGAATATGTTAAATGTATGATAAATGACCAATTTTGTCAATAGGAATGTATCTTTTATGTTTGTCACGATAACACATTTTTAGTTTTCAATTTAAAAATCACAATACAGAAAAAATAGCATCTTAAATATGTATTCAGACAATTACTTGTTCATCAACTGGGGAGTCAGGATAAGTAAACAAGTCCAAGGTGCAAGGGCAGAGGCAAAGTCCATAAACAGGTAAGAGGTGACCAAACAAGGGCAGACATCAAAACAGGAAAGAAATATTTGAATACAAGTACACTGAACACAGTAACCCAGGAAGAGCCTCCAGTTTTATCATTATGTATGAGAAATGGTGAATCTGTAGGCATCAGCTATGGGTAGGTGCTGCATGGGGCAAAGTTAAGCTGTGAATTAAAGGGATGAGAAATGGTGACACTGTAGACATTCACATATATTAAATATATGATATTGAATTTCTCTCACTTTTTTAGATCTGTCTGGTAAAATGTTTACCTTCCCACAAGAAACCAACACAGCTCATATAAGGCTGACTACATCAAGACAGGTTTTGAGTGCTGTAACCGTCTGTCTCAGGTAACATTTTGTTGCAAAATAAATGAAACAACCCACTCTACAGTCACTATCTGTGACGGTAACAAGCATCATGCATGACAATGTCTTTGTTTTGCCTACAGGTCCTTTACAGACCTCCGCAGAGGCCACTCTTTTTTCTCTTTGGCCACACCATCTGCTTACAATGACTTCCTCATTTTCAAGAACACTGCAAACAATGAGATTGAGGTGTTTACCAGGAATAATGTTGCAGTAATTGGAGGGCAGGACTACAAACTGAACACGTGGCACTCCATCTGTTCAACGTGGGACTCTGCATCAGGACTGGTGCAGGTGTGGTTAGATGGAAAACCCTCGAGTAGGAAATTCGTCAGCTCTGGATCAAACATCAACGGACCCATTATAATTGTTTTAGGACAGGTATGCACCATACTTTAATGAAAAGTTTATATATTTTAGGAAATAGGTTTATTCGCTATTCTTATTCAGAGAGTTAGATGAGAAGATCCCGTACCCATTCTCTCAGCCCATTAGCTTATATTGGCACAAAGACTGGAAACAGTGGGAAATAGCTTGCCTGTTTTTTTTTTTACATTATAATAGAGAATAAAGTTTCAGCATCTTTGTATAATAAAGAGAGACAAACCTATCACCTCTGCTCTAGCTGCCATCCTGCTCCAATGTAGTCAGTCTGCGGTGAGAGAGGAGCAAAGCTGCATTAAATCATCTATCTGTTTCCAAAATTAAAATGATATTTGCAGGTTTTGAAGTTTTACTGTAAATGTCTGGCCTGAGACATATTTTGCCTTAACTCTCTTGTGTTGGGTCAGCACAAAATGAGACAAAGGATGTCCTTTTAAATTGTGTTATTAAAATGTTCTACCTCAGCAGCATTCTCTGATCTGAGCCTACACAGCACACTCTCTAAATGTTTTATTTCTTTCACCTCCTTTACTGGTTTCGTTGGCTCTAATTTGTGCCAATAATGAAGATTGAATATTAAGTTTGTTTTCATTGCCAGAGGGGTTCTGGAAAGTTCTCAACATGCAATGTATTACAGTCATTAACACAATAGCATTGTTCTGAACTGATGCATGTCAAAAATAACAAAAATACTTGTTCTCTGGTCTTTTATAAAATATATATTTGAAGGTAAGCAGTGACACATTTATAGGATTGACTTATGTTAATTTATAATGTAAAATTAATGTCTACTTTAAACAAAGAACTGTATCAGATTACATCATATCCCATCGAACCATACCGAATCGAATCATATTGTATCGTATCATATCGCATTGAAATCCTACTGAATTGAATCGAACCGAATCATTCCATTTTAAAATGTATCATTCCTGAATCATATCATACCCCATGTATCTAGATACGTATCGGATCGTCTTATATTGGAAAGATGCACACCCCTATTATTTATTTATTTTTATTGCAACATAAGAATTTAACAGTTAGAAATATAAATGGAAACCAATGGCTCAGTACATATTAAAACAAAATTAATTGTTATAAATAAATGAAAATATCCATACAGACATACAGACCAAAAATAAGAAAAATAAGCACACACAGTGAAACACAATAAAAGACAAAAATAAACAAAAATTACAAAAACCAACAAAAGAAAGACAGAAGCACATGCAAAAAGCAAAAATCTGATAAAACGTAAACTATATTAATCCATCAGTTTTATAAATTTCTTATTTTTAAGAAAGTTGACAGAAGTGAGTTAGGAATCTGTTTATGAAATGAAAAATATTTGGTGCACCTTTCGGTACTCTTTTCTTCACACTTTTCTTCACATTTCTTCACATTTCTTCGGATTTCTTCACATTTTCTATAGCAGGTACAACAGCCTTTACTATCTTTAAATTTAGCTGGAAACGAATTAATAGAATTAATCTTGCGGAAAAATTATGAAGTGGGTTTTCTTGCAATATTTGTAAGCTGATAACTAAGCCTTCTTAAAGCAAATAATGTCAATGCTTAACCGCCAAATTAATCTAACTTCTTCTGGCTCCAACTACATATTTAGACTGAACTTTCAGACTGAGTAGTAATAATCTTCTCATCTAACTCAATCAAAGAATTCTTGTGCAGTCTAGCTGTTGACTCAAATGTTCTTTTTCAGGAGCAGGATTCCTATGGTGGAGGATTTGACATTAAGCAATCCTTTGTTGGCATGATGTCTGATGTCCACATGTGGGACTACGTCATTTCCCCCTGTGAGATCCAGAACTATGTAAATGATCTAAATTTCACCCCAGGAAATGTGCTCAACTGGAGGGCGCTGGAGTTCCAGACCATAGGAAGAGTGGTGGTAGAAGGTAAACAGCTGATCTGTCACTAAAGTCACATTAAATCATTCTGAGTGATTCTCTAGACAAGATTTTACAAATCACAAAACTTTTACCTAATTTTGTCTTCTATAAATTGATTTCATTGACTGTGCAATTGTTAAATGTAATTATATGAATGTGAAATATCCGTATATTTGATATACCTTGGGTTATGTCTGCCGCTGGTTGCATTATTGTCTTTTTTTTATCTTTGTGCAAAATGTTTTAAAATGGCACTCTGCACTGCAGTCCAGTCTTATGTCCAATCTTTTATAGCTGAAAAGTTTAGTAATAAATAGCACTCAGCCTTCCATTGATGACGTCCTCAACAACAGCTCACCATATCTGATGCAATCCACACATACTTATACTTTATGCATTACATCTATCTACTTTAATCTGTAGGCAGTTATACATTCAGCACATTGATACTGCTGCACCAGCGTCCAGCACTACATACATAGTCTAATTTTCACCCCAGCGATTGTGCTTCACTGGAAGGTGCTAGAGTTCCAGACTACAGGAAGACTGCTGGTAGAAAATATACAATTGACCTGTCGCTAAACTTTTAAAACCAGACCATCAGTGTCTTAAAGACATGAAGTGATAAATCATGTTGAGATTGGAATATATTTTAAGCATATGTGTTTCCTGCATTAATTGGGGTTTAATCTTTTAAGTCCAGGTCATAGTCCTGGTCATAGTGTGAAACAATTGTTTACCTATTGAAAGCTAACTTTGCTTTTTAACTCATTAGTCATAACAACCTCACTCAATGACAATATCATGGCTGTGAGATCCGCTTATTTTGCAGGTCATCTGCCCACTAAGGTTCAAAAATGGATAAATGCAGCTAGGCCTATAATCATCACCGTCTAGGCTGATAATTAACAAAGACACGTGGCTGTTTGTGGTACTTTGACACCAATAGGGTATCAGAGAGAGATTGATATTGTTTGGGTTATCATAGTAACAGGCAACTGATTTGTTTGTATAGATTGTCAGCAGCTATTTTTACATTTAAAACAGTGAAAATCGGGCGTGCAGGTGGTACTTTTCTGCATGTCACACTCTCTAATTGCGGGATAGAGATGGGCTCTATCCCATAATTTCCTGTCTCTCTACTGTCAAATAAAGGCGACTATGCCAGAAAAAAATCTAAAAGGTGAAAATCCACTTTAGGGTTTAAAATACTAACATGTCAAACACTATACCACATTTTTATCGAAAATATTATTTAAAAAATATCAATACTACGCATTTTAAGTGTTAACTAAGAAAGTGCAAGTCAATGTTGGAGCCATCAGTCCAGTTCAACAACAGGAAGCAAACACATGCACCCAATGAGGGCAATGAGGAAGAAATGAGGGTATATAAATCACAATCCTACACACTGTTGCACACAACAACCTGACACAAGATTCAAGGTAAGATCAAGACAGGATACACATTGCAAACTACAGGAACTTAACATGACTGCATTGTATACAACAATTATTAACCTTTTCTACCAGTATTGCATGTTGTAGCAGGTCAATGTAAGTAAAAGTAAATTCATTCTCAGCATTTTTCACAATTAGTATTTATTTGTTTTTGTATAAGATGGAGTTTTTGGTTTTCCTGATGATGGTAACAGCCTGTGCTGCCAGACCTCAAGGTAAAATATATGTTTCATTAACAGAAAAAAACAGCATCTTAAATATGTATTTAGGCAATTGTTCAACAAGTGGGGAGTCAGTATAAGTAAACAAGTCCAAGGTGCAATGGCAGAGACCATCAGTGTCTTACAGACATGAAGTGATAAATCAGGTTTTCTATACACTTGAGATTGGAATGCATTTTAAGCCTATGCGTTGCCTGCATTAATTGGGGTTTAATCTTTTAAATCCAGGTCATAGTGTGAAACAATCATTTACCTAGTCAAAGCTACCTTTGCTTTTTAACTCATAAGTCATAACAAGCTCACACAATGACGATATCAGGGTTGTGATATCCGCTTATTTTGCAGGTCATCTGCCCCCTAGAGCCCAAAAATGGATAAACGCAGCTTTGACACAAATCTGTTTCTATCAATCACTCAGACCTAATATAAGATCAGTAGATAAGATGCAAATCTATGTTGGAGCCATCATCTAGTACAACAACAGGAAGCAAACACATGGACCCAATGAGGGCAATGAGGAAGAAATGAGGGTATATATATCACAATCCTACACACTGTTGCACACATTAACCTGACACAAGATTCAAGGTAAGATCAAGACAGGATACACATTGCAAACTAGAAGAATTTGACATGACTGCATTGTATTCAACCATTTTTAACCTTTTCTACCTGTATTACAAGTTATAGCAGACCAATGTAAGTAAAAGCAAATTAATTTGTAACCAATAAGACACTGATAGTGAATCGTGAACCGTCTATCATCTTTGGCATAATGACAAGTTTGGGGTTTTTTTTATTTTTTTAAAGCATCTTTAATATGTATTTAGAGAATTACTTGTTCAACAAGTGGGCAATCAGGATAAATAAACAAGTCCAAGGTGCAAGGGCAGAGGCTAAGTCCATAAACAGGTAAGAGGTGACCAAACAAGGGCAGACATCAAAACAGGAAACAAATGTTGGAACACAGTAACCCAGGAAGAGCCTCCAGTTTTATCATTGTCTATGAGAAATTGTAATTTGTAGGCATCAGCTATGAGAAGGTGCTTCATGGGGCAAAGTTAAGCTGTGAATTATAGGCATGAGAAATGGTGACACTGTAGCCATTCATATATATTACATATATCATTTTAAAATGTATTTATTTTGCAGTTTAGTATTAGCCAATGCAAGTGTCATGGCTCTAGGTAAAGTATACAGCAGATTCGACATGTTTCAGAATTGTTACCAATCAATAGTTATTAGTATTTTAGTTATAAAATAATCATAGTTTATCGTTTCCCAAAACATCTTTTTATGAAACTTTTGATAGAGTATGTCTAATGAATACCTGTTTTTGCTACTGTATAATTCATTTGTATCTTATATAGGCTAATTAACACTTTGCATCCTGATTTCTCTCACTTTTTAAGATCTGACTGGTAAAATGTTTACCTTCCCACAAGAAACCAACACAGCTCATGTAAGACTGACAACATCAAGACAGGTTTTCAGTGCTATAACCGTCTGTCACAGCTAACATTGTGTTGTCTATGCAAAATAAATTAAACAACCCACTGTACAGTATCTGTGACAATAAATGCCTTAATTATGCCTACAGGTCCTTTACAGATGTTGAAAGAGCCCACGCTTTTTTCTCTTTGGCTACTCCAACTACTATCAATGGATTCATGATTCAAAAGGGTAGTGCAAGCAATGTGGTTGAATTCTTTATCCAGAATAGTTGGGTAACTATTGGCGGCCAGGACTACAAGCTGAATATATGGCACTCTATCTGTTCAACATGGGACTCTGCGTCTGGACTGGTACAGCTGTGGTTAGATGGAAAACCATCCAATAGGAAATTCATTAGCTCTGGATCAAACATCAACGGACCCATTATAATTGTTTTAGGACAGGTACAGATGTGTTCTAAGTGTATTTCTAACATAAGCACCACACTGAAATGAATAGTTATACGTTTTAGGAAATAGGCTTATTCGCTACAGAGTTAGATAAAAGATTGATCAAACTCTCATGTCTAGAAAAAGGGGGAAATAGCTTGGCTGGCTCTGTCCAGAAGTCAAGTTAACAATATTAGCCTATCAGCACCTCTAAAGGTAACTAATTAACATCTTATATCTTTTTTTTGTTAACCCTTAGAAAAAAAACTGTAAAAATGACAAGACAGGATATTGCTATTATTTTATCTATTTATTTTTATTTCCAATTAAGAACAGAACAGGTAGAAATATGACTGTAAACAAATGGTTCAGTACAAATTAGTATAAGTTATTACAAATAAATAAATAAATAAATGTAAATATAAAGACAGACAAAAAATACAAAAAACAAGAAAAAAGACAGAGTCACATACACAAAACTTCATTTGTGGAGCAAAGTAAACTATATTAGTCCAGCAGTTTTATTGATTTTCTTATTTTTAAGAAAGTTGACAGAGGTAGGAGGAATCTGTTTATGAACTGTTAAATGTTTGGTTCACCTTTCAGTACTGCTCACTTATAGAGAGAATTTTGCTATTAGAACAAAGAAATTAACTATTAACCGAGGGTTTGATGCTTTGTGTCAAAATAACAGAAAATGTCTTTGTAGTTGAAGGAGTAAGTGGATTTGACTTCAGCAAACAAATTAAGACTAAGATCATCTCATGATTTCAAGGTTTTCTCACAGGTAAAGAACAGATTAACAGTTTCTACAGCAGGTACAAGAGCTGTCAGTATCTGTAAATTTAGCTGGAAATGAGTTAATGGAATTCATCTTGTGAAAAAGATGAAAGTGGATTTTCCTTTGTTGGAAATGCAATATTTGTAATGTGAAGACCAAGCTTTCAACCAGCAAATAATATGAATGCATAACCTCCAAATTAATTAATCTAACTGACTTCTTGCTCCAACTTAATATTTCAACTGAACTTAGACATGAGTAGTAATAATCTTCAAATCCAACTCAATTAGAAGAATATATTGTACCGTATAGCTGTTGTAATGATTTTGGGATTTTTTTCAGGACCAGGATTCTTATGGTGGAGGATTTGACAGTAAGCAGTCGTTTGTTGGCATGATGTCTGATGTCCACGTTTGGGACTACATCATTTCCCCCTGTGAGATAAAGAAATACATGGAGGGTCCAAATTTCACCTCAGGAAATGTGCTCAACTGGAAGGCGCTGGAGTTCCAGACCAGAGGAAGAGTTTTGGTAGAAGATAAAGAGATAATCTGTAAATAAAGTCACATTAAAATGATGCTCCATATATGGTTTTGCAAGCTTTTTCCTAACTGTGTCTTCTATAGAATTGATTTCACTGACCGTGTAATTAGTAACTATATAAATGTGTATATATATTTGTATGCAATGTCCCTAATACAAGAGAAGTAGCCTGTATATTTATCCTCTTTTTATGCCTTTTTCATTCCTATACCTTTTTTATTCTTTCTTTCAGTTATCTCCCAGTGTTCTCATTTGTTTAAATTTGTTGTATTTGAGGCAAGATCAAACAACTTCTTTCTGCCCCCCAATAACATTTTAATTAACTCTGTAGCTCAACAACAATTAACCACAATGTAATATTGTAAGTAAGGAAATTGTATAAAATAAATTGAATGTTGAACACTTACATAGTTTCACAAATGATTAAATAATTACACTTACTGTAGCAGCTTACCACTGCAGGAAAAAGAATGGATTTCTGTAAGTTGTTATCTTACTTAGGAGACACTTAGGAGTGCTAAGGTTCCAGACGTGTGAAGTTTAAATGGAGCTTTAAAATGGAACTCTGCTTACAGGTAGTTTGCTGTTTATCTCTGCTTGAGGTTAGCGGTTTGAGGCTACATTAGCCACTACCCTAAATCTCTGACCCAACTATTGGCTGCATTGTATAATGTAAGATTTGACAAGGAAGAAGAATGTATCTAGTTATAAAGACTGTTGTCTGGTCTAACTTTGATTTTGCACCACCACATAACACTTGTTTCAGTCATTATGCTATGGCAGTAATGCAGCTGGAAAGTGTATATATTTAGCAAATTATCCTGTTGAATTGTGTTGTCTGTTGCTGAGGTCATATTTATGGTTATCATTAGCTAAGTAAACAAAAACATTTCTGGGTAAGCCTGTATATATTTTTACTGACCTGCTAAAAATGTCTATGTACTACAGGGGAATAATTCATTTCTTTAAGCTTTTTCAGGCAATATGATGATTTTCCTTTGGTTTTCAGATAACTTTAATAAATAAAGGCAAAGACTGAAAACTAGTGGATAGTCATTCTTCAACATATCAACCTCAATATCAGTGTACCTCAGTTTGATTTGATATGAATGCCTTTATACTGTAAGTCTGTAACTTTATATATTATTATATTTTAGTTTTCTTTTCTTTTCTTTTTTTTGCTTGCTGAGATCCAACCTTTGATTTTTCTGTATTAACTGTGTTTGCCAGAGAAATGAGCTGAGGATTTGGATGGTTTTATTAGATACACTCACCAAGTGCTTTACCACCAAATTCTCACTATTCACACAATCTAACAAGTGTACATTCTAAAGATGAATCTAGGGTTTGTTTAAAAAAAAAAGGATCTGTGTCTTTACCTACAGCGTATATATGCTAATATTGAGGTGAGCACTCATGGCTTGACACACATAACATTATTACAGGTTTCAGAGTTGTCTATGTGTGTGAAATTAAACATGAGTGGAAATTATTAATAAGAGATAGCTTGTTTCACAGCTTTTCTGTATGTTGTTGCATCTTAATTCTTTCCCAGGGCAATATTGGAATACTCTCATTTTACATCAGCATGCACGCACGCACGCACTAACACACACACACACACACACACACACAGCCCAACACACCAGCAGGAAATAGGCTAAAATCAACAGCAGTTATTTGGTAATGGGAGAATAATACAATGCGAGAAGGTGTAAAGGATTGCAGATTGTGTGTGCAGATAATGTTGTTAGATGCTAGATAACAGGATGTTTCTGACTAAATGTTCTGCTTTGGGCAGAGAAGGTGCAGCATATTTCTCTCGTGTAGCAACAGTCTGTCATGGCGACAGCTGCTCTTTTCCCTCTTCTTCCTCTGGATCATCTGATTAATTTATGTGTTGTGCATACACTACTAACCTCTCCTGCCTTTCTGCACCTGTCCACAAGTTTTACCTATTTTGTCCAAGTTACTTGGCACTCGTTATTGGAGTGTACACATTGCACCATATTGTGTAGTTGAAAATAGTTGCTCATAAGTAAGACTTTATATGCACAGAAATCAGATTCAAAGGGTCCAAAATTATGCATTCACACATTTATATCAGTTCTCTATTGTGTCACTGTTTCTATTTATGTAAACAGGCTTGAATTGTTATGTTTTATAAATAAACTATATCAGATATAAAAACCTGTTCAAGTCTTAAGTAACAACTATGACTGAAAAGTGTTGCCTTGTTCCTCTGTCTCGGTGTCCACCAACTCTATCTTGTCCTGTCTGGAAACTCATTCAAATTCAGGGAGTTTGTCCCTGCTGAGTTGAGTGGTCTCTGTCTAGTCGTCTCGGTCTGATCCCTCTCCAGGGTTCATCCCTCCAGCTGATCTGATGCCTCTTTCTTGGAAACATTCTCTCTGAGCTGCAGGCTTCTGGAAAGAGGAGCATGCTGACTCCTCCCTCACACAAGCCCTCTGCAGAGGCCCTTGATGTTCTGCTGCAGTACATCATTTTTGCTGATAGAGAGGTTAGAACACCCCTGATAACTGATAGAGGTTGATGATGAGTGATCAACCTTGAATCTGTACACATGTAGGAAAGGCACACGCTGACATTAGAAAAGAAAGAAAGAAAGAAAGAAAAGTTTGTGATCCTGCGAAACTTTAAAAAATCTTGAATCTAACTTAATAACTCATCTTACACAGTTGATCGCTTCATGAAAGTCTGGATTTCCAAGCATTTTGATTCACTGATTCTCAATACACTGAACTAAATTGAAGAACACAGGTACCATGGGCATAGATTTGTGTATGGACAGTAGGGACATGTCTGTACTAACGTCAAGGTGTAAAATGTCAGTTGTCCCTTCCTAAATTTCTACAGATCTCAAAGGATTTTGTCTTTGTCCTGACTCCACATAACATTAATGGTAATATCTATGCAGAGTTTCATCTATTTCAGGGTTGTGTTTTTTTCTCTATGATAAAGAGTCATATTTATGGATATGCAGTGACTTGATGATCTGGAAGCCCTCAACTTCAAGCTGTACACACAATGTCAGCTAGCTGTACAGTCATAGTATAATCGATGGCGAACGTTAGGAAATCTGAAATGGTAAATGTTTATAGTTTAAACATTTCAAACATCATGAAAAAGTTCTTTCTAAACAAAACTATCATAGCTGCCATATTTAAATTTCAGACATTGTTTTTAAGGTGATTTTAGCTCATTTGTCATCGTTGCTCAGAGATGACTTCATTTTGTCGAACAACTTGTAAGTAAATATGCTTCCCAAAAGTGGAAATAAGATATCTGATCCTATTTTAAGATGAACCAAAATATCAGTACCTGCTGGTCTCATAAGTATGTTCTGTAATCAACACAATATTTGGCAGTCTAGTCTAGTTGCAGGAAACTTGATTTGTGGTCAAAATTAGCAACTGTAAGAACAGAGCTACTGAATCTCTTCGTACAGTAGAACGTTTTAACAAGGTAGCATGCTAGCTTTACATTTATTTTCTTGTAATATATATCATAAATATCATCTATTGTGTGTCAATTTTGACTACTGATCCTCAAAAAAGATAAGATAATGTATGTTTGTTTGTAGTTTCAATGAGCTACACCTTTGAATGACTTTGTTTTTCAACAACAACAAAAAGAACTAAAGTCATCACATGTAATCTTGATGAAGTATGCATGGATGTGATTGTAAAGGGAATGAGGAAACCGAGAAAGGAATTAAAGTCACAGTATTCAATGTTGCACACCAAATTCTGACACAGACTTCAAGTATCTATCAATTGTAATATATATAATATATAATCATTTCTTTTCGATATCTACAGATCCTTTACAAACCTTCACAGAGCCCACATCGTTTTTTCGCTGGCCAGACCCTCTGTTTTCCTTGACTTCATGATTATAACGCATGCTGCAAGTGATGTGATTGATCTCAATGTCAGGGACAAAAAGACAGTTTGTACTGGACTACAAGCTGAACAACTGGATTATTATGTCTTCCACGTGGGATTCTGTGTCTGGACTGGTGCAGGAGTGGTTAAATGGAAATGCCTCAATTAGAAAATTTGGCAGATCAGAAATCCGAAGACCCCTTATTATTTTGGGTCAGATAATGTTTTACTGTTAAACCTTACAGTTTATAGTACTCCAACAAATTCTGTTGATCAGTGATTTTGGATTCGACTCTATAGGACGCAACCTCTATAGGACCAGGATTCCCTTGGTGGATTGTTTAACATTAAGCAGTCATACGCTGGCATGGTATCCGATGTTCACATGTGGGGCTACGTCATTTCCCCTTGTGAGATCCTGAACTACATAGATGATCTAAATTTCACCCCAGGAAATGTGCTCAACTGAAGAGCGCTCGAGTTCCAGACCAAGAGTGCTGATGGAAGATAAACAGCTGATCTGTCGCTAAAATCATATTAAAACGGAACTGTAAGTGATGTGATGTCAATGACTTTGTAATTCTAACAAGTGAACATGACAGTGCAGTTTATGTGATATATCTCGGGTCGGTCATACTGTATGTGCTGTTAGCTGCTTTAATATATTTTGTGATCCTGAAAATGCATTAAAAATGGCAGCTCATATCCAATCTTTTATAGCCATTTGACATGAAACCTTAAATAATGAATAGCACTCTGCCATCTGTCGACAACGTCCTCGACAACAGCTCAACATACTTTGATGCACGACATGTCTACACTTATTTATAGTTTATTCATTACATCTGTCTACTATTAATATGTAAGTTATTATAAATTACATCCATTGAGTTGCTGCATCAGTGTCCAGGGCACATTTATACTCACTTAAACCTGTACTCAAATATTTTTTCTCCTTCTCCATGCAGTGTCAGATTCACAAGACCATCCCATTTCTACCTAGGTTTCCAGATGAATAAAGTTAACGAACGAATAAGAACCACTGCCTAAAACAAGAAATTGCACATTTTGGTTAATACATATTTTCACATTCTTGCCAAGAGATCGATAAGAAAATTGATACTACTCTGACGTCTGTACAGTATGAGTCTCTGATGGCCTAGAAATGTAACTCTTAGCCAGAAAGCAAATAGGGGTATTAACTATATAATGTATAACTATTTCTTTGAGACAAGGGAAATACTCATTGAGATTGTTTACTTGTGACTAATTAATGTAGCGATAACCTTGTGGTCATGGTGCCTGCATTAATGGTTAAGTATAAGATTGTCATCACTTTTGGACAACAACCACTCATTTTGCCAATGATTTATGATTCAATGGTTAATATCAGAACATAGGAAGATGAATGCCTGCATCTTAAGACTACTGACTCGTGGCTACTGTATATGCCTCCTCTTTTTATGGCTTTTTCATTCTTCTTTTTATGACTCTCCCTCATTTTAATTCTTTCTCCTAAGCCTTTTTCAGAGTAATACATCATAGTGGTCTCATTCGTGAATGCTCAGTATTACTTAGCACAACAACTGCAGTATTTAAAGCTTGACAATAAATACACCAGATAAAATATAAATATAAAATCAGAAAAAGTCAGTAAAAAAATGATGAACTCATTGACCTATGTACAGATGGCTTTAAGCTGATCTATGATTGCAGTAGAACAAGTAGAACAACCAGTCTTTCGTCATTTTTGACCACATTGATTTCTCTGAAGGAGTTGTAACATTTGATCAAACTATAGCACTGGTGATGCTGAATAGGCTACTTGCAAACCTCCAGGGACTTTTACAATACAATGGCTACACGATAGGAGGTGTAGCAGTAACTCTAGTACCCTAAACACCTCTCTTTTGACATTCCTGCTGAATCAATTAAGCGCTATGTTCTGCGTGAGAACTCAGAAGAGGTCCCTTGTGGGGAGCTATAGCTGCTTCCTGATGTAATGGAAGGCAACCTTTACCTCAACAGACTAAAGGTTTGAGAGTTTGTGTGAATCGTGAAAGTCAAATCCACAGGACAATGGCAAACACTTGGGATGAGATTTGCCCCTTTTATGCGCTGGTTCACGGTGCATGGACCCCATGCCGTGCTGAGTTATACAGTATTAAAAGCAACTTATAACCCTATAGTGTTGCACTGCGGAATATGGGGAAACACTTTTATTTAATTGATTTCAGGCAACAAGACTACATTTTTCTTTGAACCTAAAGGCTCATCATTTTAGAGTTCACAAAAATTGTCAGTGATGATTCCTTTCAAAACACTTTCTTTAAACTGTTTGCAAGGCACATTTATGCCAATGTTATATGTGTACACAGCCTTGGATTTCACAGAAGAAAAAACAATATTGGGAAAGACAAAACAAAGGATGTGGATGATGTTATTAGCGTATTAAGCCCATTGTGTCATTGGACATAAATTAATGTCTTAAAACACAACACATTTATGCCATATCTGCATTATTTATTGTGATCTGTTATTAGCTTTTCTTGAAAGAAAAAAACAGTAGTAAAATTTAGTAGAATTTAGTGGCACCTGATGGAATGGACTTGGCAAAAATGGAATTTAACATTCATAAGTATGTTTTAATTAGTGTATAATCGCCTGAAATAAGAATCATTGGGTTTCCGTTACCTTATGGGGCTTTTCCATTATACAGTTCTAGCACTACTCAACTCGACTGGACTGGACTGGACTCATTTGTTTTTGCTTTTCCATTAGGTATAGTACCTGGTACCTGGTACTTTTTTAGTACCTTCTCTGGCGAGGTTCCAAGCGAGCTGAGCCATGAGAGTCATGAGAGTCATGAGAGTCATGAGCACGACGTCCGACACAAGAATAAATACCGGCAACAGTGTTACAGCGATTGGCTCTTTTCTCTTGCTTTGTGTGTGACAAAAAGCCACATACAGCAGCAAGGACACCATCGCCTCCATGTCCTCCATTGTTTATGTGTTTGTGTCACGTATAAAACAAAGTCACGGCCGTTTCATGCAACCGTGCTATGACGACCCCGCCCACGTTGAGGAAGTACTATGAAGTAATGGAAAAGGTAGTTCCTGGTACCAAACTGAGTAGAGTCAAGCCAAGTCGAGCCGAGTAGTGCTAGAATTGTATAGTGGAAAAGTGCCATTAGACTGAGTCCTTTATATCTAGACGGAAAACAGGTCCTCTTCTGTAGAGTTTGCCATGTTGCACCACCATGTTTCTACAGTGGCAATACGGGAAAACCAAACACTGGCTGCTAGAGAGGGTCATGTTTTTCACAGTTTCTCCTACACACTTGGAAGAGGAGGGCGAGAGTTATTCATTTGCTTGCTATCTGCAACTTCATCACTAGATACCACTAAATCTTACACACTGATCCTTCAATACAACATTGATTACGAATATTTATTTGATTTTTCACAACAATAACTTAAAAGCATTTAGACAAGAAATTTTAAATAATTCAATGTAAGATCATTTAAAATGCAAAACCTCAAGCTATGTCTAAACTTTGACAAGCACTGTACAGTATTTCATTCAAGAACAATTCAAACATATTGGTGTTATATACCATTTTTTCTTGCTTATATTCAACATCCAAATACACATTTCACATATAAATCCTGGGTGAATTTTTCATTAAATGTGGTCCATGATCTGTGTATTTACTCACAATTTCAGCTGTTCATGCTCATATTGAAGTGAGTCTTCATGGCTGGACACACATAATCTTGTTATGGGTTTCAGAGTTGTCTAGGTGTGTAAAATTAAACATGAGTGGAAGTGATGAATGTAAGCTAGCTTGTTTCACAGCTTTTCTGTACATTGTTACATCTTAATTCCTTCCCGGGGCGATATTGCAATATTCTCATTTATATAGTACATCAGTGCACACACACAAACACACATACTGTACACACAGCCCAACACACCCCAACAGCAGGAAATAGGTTAAAATCAACAGCAGTTCTTTGGTAATGGGAGAATAATACAATGCGAGAGGGTATAAAGGATTGCAGATTGTGTGTGCAGATAATGTTGTTAGATGCTAGATAACAGGATGTCTCTGACTAAATGTTCTGCTTTGGGCAAAGAAGGTGCAGCATATTTCTCTCATTGCAGCAGAGTCTATCATAGCAAGAGCTGCTCCATTCTCCTCTCTTCCCTCCTTTGCTTCTGGAACATATGATTAGTGTCATTTGGCTACTAACCTCGCCTGTTATTCCACACCTGCCTTTCTGCACCTGTTCACCAGCTGTCACTATTGAGTTTCTCACATCTGACCATCACCTGATCATAACACCTGCTTACTCAGCGGCTACTTATCTGCTGTCAGTCGTAAATCATGAAGATCAATCTTTTTTTTTCCATCTATGGCCTTGTGCAATGTTTACATATGGGATGGATGTTAGAGATATGAAAGATTTCCATGTTAACACCTTGCAAGCATTACTGGACAGCTTGTGTGATTATTAAGTTGGTTTTATCAGACTGTGCATTCATAAATCTCTACACCAATTACATTGGGATTTTATTACTGAACAACATGCTTTGGCCGACATGTGGCAACCATGTGGGTTTGATTTTTCAGGCACTTTCTTTATTATTAAGTCAGATATATCAGAGCTGTCTTAAAAATCAGTGTTGTAATTACAACTTGGATGTTGACATGAACAGTTTTAACACTGATGATGAAATGAAGGCAGCATTTGATCCTCTGCCTGCCTGTACATGCTATGAAAAATCCACCCCTCTGTCTGAATTGGTTACTGAGTGTAACACTGCTTTAGATCTAGTCAAGACTCTTTTATCATACCTTTTTTGCTTACCTGGCCTGCCTTTTGGGAGCCAGATCTGTGACAGTGTTATACTTTTGGTGTTGGCACATTGGTGCATGCAGTAATGCTTCACCGTTCTCTCATTAGCATTGTGTTTGTGCATACATAAGCATATAGTTAGTGTGTATGTGTGCTAGTGTGCAGGTTTGTATGCCCTTAAGAGTGAGGCAGGTTTTGGCAGTGAGGTATTTGAGTTAGAAAACAGGAAGATCAATATCCTCCTGAAAAGAGAGTAACCTTAGGGATAAAATCTCACCACTTGAAGGGAGAGGAGAGAGGGAAATGGAAACTACTGCCTATGTTTATCAAAACAATGGATTTCAGCAGGGGATATCAATCTATTTTTCACCACATTTGGTGAGACAGACACAGCACAAACATGGAATTCCCCCCCCCCCCCCCCCCCCCCCCCCCCCCAAAGCTCAAAGGAAATAGACATTCAAAACATTTTTATCCACTGAGACCTGTCCATTTGGCTGAAATATACTATACTACTTTTTTCCCCTGTTTTGTTTGGCTATATCACAATTGAAAGTAGGCTGTGCTCACTGATCAAGGGACACAATCATACATCAGCTGAGCATGGACTTAATTATTTTTGGATCTGAATTTTCTGAACTGTTACTCATTCTACATACCAACCTGAAAATGAAAGGGTTTGCTCAAAACATGAGATTTAGAGATAGACATTTTAGAAATTGTATATCTCAGATAAAAACCTTTTAAATACTTATTTTACCATGCCATTACCAACAACCATTACACCACACCACACCCAGATAACAACCCAGATTATTTCAGAGCAGTTCATAGGTTGGTGGCCTTGATCTCATCCAACTCTTCCCTCGGCTGGGTCCTCTCCCAGCCCTGTCGAATGCGAGTGAGAGTGCGGTCCACACAGGGGAAGAGGAGCAGCGTCTTAAGCACCAGCACCACTGTAGGCACCACCAGACAGAGCATGTAGCCAGGAGGAGTGTACCATTTGTAGGTTGCGGGACTGAGAAATTTGTTCCATCCATAAATGTAGCCATGTGCCGTGCATATTAACAACGTCAGGTGGCCCAGCTTAGACTGAGAGAAAAGAAAAACAAAAGAAACATTTAAGTAAAAGAGCTAGGAAATAAGCTTATTCGCCTTCTTGCCCATAGTTATATGAGAAAAATTGTTACCACTCTCTTAGTAAATATGCTACCAGCTGCTGGCGCCAGCAGCCGCTTAACTAAGCTTAGTGTAAAGACTGGAAACAGGGAAACAGCTGGCCTGGCTATGTCCAAATGCAACATAATCCACTTACCAGCACCTCTGCCACTCACACAGTTTTACTTGATATTATATTTTTGAAAATAACGGATATTGCATGATAAACATCTGACTCTATTTAAAGGACTGCTGGTAACTGAAGCCTGTGTACTTGACATGCTTTACTTTTTATTTATCTTATACTGATCCTTTATACAGCGCCTCGGTTCTGCCTCCGTCTAATACAGGCTGTTTTAATTGTCAACCAAGATATCAACTTCTCAAATACATCCATAGATTTTTGAGCCAGAATCCAATCAAAATAGTGTGAACAAGAGTAAACAAAGCAAACAACACAATAAAAAACCTAAGCAACAAAGGCTTGCATGCTGTTAATAGTAAAATAAAACTACCCTAAAACTGACTTTAGGAAAATAAAATTATCCTATTAACTTTTCTGTGCTGTTTATCTTATAGATTTAAAGATGAATGTCTTGATATTTTTTTGTGCTTGTAGAATCCTCAAGTGTAACAATAAGCAAAAAACACAAATTGTTTCACAGCTGTTCCAGAATAATTGCTTTTGCAGCACCAGTGGCCTTTGAGGCTCAGTTATTGTTAATTACTTGGATAATGTGCTTTCATTTAAATTACAACATTTGACTGCTGATGTTCTCATCCAAAGCAATAAGTGCAAACAGCACAATAAGGAAACATTCATATTAATGTGGTGCAGTTGTGAACTGTAATAATAATCAAGGATTTATTTATTTATACTTTATACATTGTCATTAATCCCCCACCCCACCCCACCCTGCAATGACATGCACATGGCTTTGGCCTTGGACCTCTACCTTATCTAACCACTTCATAGTGGACTGCCTTAACTATGTTCATTGAATCACCATTCACCTACATATTAAAGAGATAGTATCATAATGTGTATAGCTTATTTTTGCATTTTATATATTGTTTAAATTTTCCCTGTATTGTGTTACTTGTTCATGTGCATGCCTCTGCGATTGCTTCTCGGGGACAAATTAAATTATTTGAATCGAATTGTATAGAATGTACGGATTATTTAACCAATTTAGCACAGCAAATACCTCTGCTATGAGCATTTACATGAATATTCAAAAAAACATATTCTTCAACTGTTATAACAACTACAGTTTATTTGAATTTTGTACCTGTTATTTTATGTCTTTCACAACTCTTCTCATAAGATCATGAGGATTATCTTGACCTATATTTATATGTCTGAGTTTTATTCCCTATCGGTCTACCTATGGACCTGACCTTTACACAAATGGACCTGTGACCTGTATTAAAAATCTTCTCACTGGGGATTATTTTCAGGTATCATAATTCTATTTAATGAATAACTTAACATTTACAATCCTGAGCTAAAGTCAGCCTGGTTTTCACTCTGTGTGCCTGTGTTAGGCTGTTAGTTAACTAGGCTCCAGGGAGATGAGAGCTGGTGACATATTGCTTCAGTTCTACAACAGTTTAATAACTGATAAAAACTTGGAGACTCTAAATATAGATTATCAAAAAGGCTCTGGAAAACATTCCACTTTTAATAAGCACATGACTGAAAACTAGATAAGACTAACTAACTAGATAACTGATAACATGACCAGTGTTTGACTTTAAGCCTACTGTATGCAGGCCTAAAGGTGAACTCAAACACACACAAACACACATATACACATATGCGCACATAACAGACTGTACATTTCCAACCATGTTCCGACCTGAATGAAGCTGAACTCTCTCCAGCTAAGCGAGCCTCCCACAGAGGGCAGAGATGTTAGTCCTAGGAGGACATAAAGAAAGAAGCCCAGGATTCCCAGCACGTAGAACGAGTCTGTGGCCCATGCCTCTTCATTATCAAAGTAAAACGGGGTGGTTTTATTGTTCTTCATCTAAGAAAAAGAGAGAGAGGAGGATAAACCATAACATGGTGAATATCCTACTTGCATTTTCAGCATGTTCCTCTATATGCAGGATTGTAGGTGCCAGCCCGCCATACCTCATCCACCACGCGTGAGATGAGTTTGTGCCTGACAGCATAGCGAATAGGAATGATGAATGTATGGATGGCATGGAGAAAAGCAAAGCCCAGTGCAAGCAGACCCATCTGCTTTCTGCACAGCATCCAGCGGTCAAGCCAATCAGGAAAACGTCTGGATAAGTGTACATAAGTTAGATGTGACACAACACATTTCACAAAAAATATGGGCTTTTTATTTGGCCTGTTTTGATGTCTGACCTGTACTTAGTTCCTCTGTAGAGCTGCAGAAAGGCAGCTATAACACCAGGCAGGTAGCACAGAGACAACATGATGAGCGACACAATAGGAAACACCTGAAAGATGGGAGATGAACACAGAACACACATTTTAAAGGAATGCAAAATGCATCAATCAGGACGCTAAACAAGAGGAACGGATGGACCTTTACCTTGTTAGCCAAGGACACCATGATTCTGTAGGAGATGTCATTCTTCTTTTCAACATACGCATAGATGACATCTCTAATGAGCAAATAGAAGAAGAAGAAGGCAGTGAGGCCAATGGCCACACGAAGAGGCAGCCTCCACTCTGGGAACAGCCGCAGGGGGAAGTCCTCGAGCTCTCTGGCTGCTGACAGAGACCCCTTATCAAGAACTGTGAGGCCCAGCTTGGTGGCCATTTCTGCTACTGACTGTTTTGCCTCAGCACTGTTCCCACACAGGTACACCTGGAGCAAGAAGATGTGGGTTATTTTAAAATAGATGCGCTAGAAAACATGAGTGGTTCTATATCAATTTTCAGATATCATGTCAGTAAATACCTAAACTTTGGTTTTAGCTCATTGGTTCCTACTGAAGATGTAAATCTTAAAAACTAAACACAAATGTTTACTTTCATTTTTTAAAAAGGCTAAATTATTTCCTGAAATAGCTGGTTACTGTAGTTTCTTAGCAAACATTACTTGAGTAAATAGCTGATGTGTTAGAGACTACTTTCAGCTGCGGATGTGGTGCACTATTTAGTATTTACAGGAGCAGGATGGTGCATGTGGGATTGACTCAAAATAAACAACAGTGCTATTGTCCATCAGTCTAACAGTGTGGCTTGTTGATGTGTTTTTATTATAATTAGTGGAGGTTTTTGGCACAGAGGAATAAGCTATATCAGGCTCCGGCTACACAGACAATACTTGTTACTGGGAAATGTAACGAAAAACCAAGGGCGATAACACATTAAATCATGTCTACACAAACGTGATCAATGCATACAAGACTGTGTCATGCCCTCACTTTGGACAGTCTGATCACCTCTCTCTGTTAATGTTGCCAGCTTACAAACCACTCATCAGCAGAGCTAAGCCAACTAGCAGAGAAGTTAGAGTGTGGCCTGATGATGCAACAACACAACTACAAGACTGTTTTGAGAGCACTGATTGGAGCCTTTTTGTTGATGCGGACCTTGATCAGTACACTTCATCGGTACTATCATACATCAACTTTTGTACCGAAAATGTCACAACTGCTAAGAAAATCAGTGAGTTTCCTAACCAGAAACCCTGGCTGAACAACAAAGTTAGGAACCTGCTAAGGCTTAGAGATGCTGCTTACAGAGCCAACGACACTACAGCCTATAGCCTAGCAAGGAGAAATCTTAAACATGGCATTAAAGAAGCAAAAAACAGCTACAGACTCAGGATTGAGGAAAATTTCACCACTAACGATTCCAGACGTATGTGGCAGGGCGTACGGGTCATGACAGACTACAAAAAGAATGGCAATCATACTGAAAGCAGCAACCCTTCATTAGCAGAGGACCTTAACAGGTTCTTTACCCACTTTGATGCAGATAACAACGCCAGGGTTAATGGACAGGCTGCCACCAGATCATCAGGCAATCATTCTGGACTCAAATGAGGTCAGGAGGGCACTGGGCAACATCAACACGAGGAAGGCAGCTGGACCAGACGGCGTTCCGGGGCGGGTACTTCAGGCATGTGCAGATCAGTTGGCAGAGGTCTTCACCAACATCTTCAACCTTTCCCTGAACCACACTGTTGTCCCAACTTATCTCAAAGCAACAACCATCGTGCCTATTCCCAAGCAAAAAAGCATTAGTTGTTTAAATGACTATCGCCCAACTGCACTCACCCCGGTCATAGCCAAATGCTTTAAGAGAATTCTGGCCCAGATTAAACGTTCCATCCCTGCCACACTAGACCAACATAAGTTTGCCTACCGGGCAAACAGATCAACAGAAGACGCAATCTGTGTTGCCCTCCACACTACACTGGAGCACCTGGAATGTCCTGACACATGTGTCAGGATGCTCTTCTTGGACTTAAGTTCAGCCTTTAACACTGTCATTCCTAACATCCTAGTGTCTAAACTTCATGGATTGGGCCTGAGCACAACAATCTGCAACTGGGTCCTGGAGTTCCTGACCAACCGTCCTCAGATTGTCAGGCTGGGAAAACAAACATCCTCCACTCTCATCCTGAACACTGGTGTTCTTCAGGGGTGTGTCCTGAGCCCTATCCTGTATACCTTCTTCACCCATGACTGTCAGCCTGTCCATGCAACAAACACCATCATAAAGTTTGCAGATGACACGACAGTATTGGGCCTGATCTCCAACAACGATGAGTCAGCATACAGGGATGAGATGCAAAACCTGACAGTCTGGTGCTCACTAATAATCTCATCCTGAATAATAAGAAAAGACAAAGGAGACTGTAGTGGATTTCAGGAAAGAGAGGAGAACAAATCACAAGCCAGTGTTCATTAATGGTGAAGCAGTGGAGAGTGTCTCCAGTTTTAAATTTCTGGGGGTAACCATCTCTGAGGACCTCTCCTGGGCTGCACATACATCCACCATCATTGGGAAAGCACAGCAGCGTATTTTCTTGCTGCGGAAGCTGAGGAGAGCCGGTCTGCCACAGAACCTGCTGGTTAACTTCTACCGGTGCACTGTGGAGAGTATCATCATATACTGCATCCCAGCGTGGTTTACCAGCTGCACCAAGAAGGACCAGAGGGCTCTGCAAAGACTCATCAAGATGGCACAATACATCACTGGGACCCAGCTTCCTGCAATTGGGGACATTTACCAAGCCCGATGTCAGGGCAGGGCCTTAAATATCATTCGTGACCCAACACATCCTCCTCCACCACTTCCAACTACTTCCCTCTGGCAGGCGATACAGGACAATTCAGTCACACATTACAAGACTGAAAAACAGCTTCTTCCCCCAAGCTGTTAATCTAATGAACACGGCCTGATCCCCTCATCCCACTCACCCACACACACTCACTGATTGTGGCCTACTGTTACAATGAGAATTGCTACTGTTTGCACCTTTTTTATTGCATATTGCACTTTGTTGCTCTTATAGATTGTTAATGTTGTATTTATGTTTTAAGTTGTTTTTAATTGTCTTAAATGTTATTATGGCTCAGGGAGTCCTATCTAAATTTCGTTATATTGTTGTCTGACCCTCAATATAATGACAATAAAGCTACTAATACTAATACTAATACTAATACTAATACTAATACTAATACTAATACTAATAAGCTCATTGTTAGTTTTGGTTGTTCATGTAATTGCAATTTGAAGAAGAAAAATAGAGAATACTGACTATATTCTTAACTGCAATTATATAGTTGGTTAGTCAATAATTTCACAAACCAAATGCACCTTTTCTTTAAAATGCCTCATAATAATTATAAAGATAGAATATTTCCTTTTGTTGCTTTATTATTTCAATTTTTGTTTTTCAGTTGCTAATAATTACTAAGATTATTGCTAGATGACTCAACAGCCCTGTTTGAAATATCTAGCACATGACTGCACTGTGTACACCTACAGTGTCTGTCTACAGAATTACCCTTGTTTGTTGTTCTCCCAGTGCTGTTTCAGTAATTTTGAGATGAAGCCTCTGGAAGTGTGTAAAGACACATGCAAATGATATATATACATATACTGTTCAATATGTAATCCAATTTCTATATCTCACCATACTGAAGCTTATTACCACACTCACAGCTCTGTGATAAGACGATTAAGTTGTTTGTAAGGGGAGAAAAAAAAATCCTGAATCGCATTAAAAGGGTAGAGAGAGCTAAAGAGTGCTAGAGAGAGAAAGAGCAGTTTGACAGGCATATAGTGGAGTCAGTATTTGAGCAGTTTTCCCCCAGGTGTGTGTATAAGTGGACCGGGCAGCCAGCCATGTCTCCCTACATTACTGCACCAGTAACAGCAGGGAACGGCCGACAAACTAAATCTCCATCTGAATGTAAATGTGACAGAGCCACAGCCTCGCTGTAGATCTAATCAAATTGCTGGCCGGGGAATAGCACACTCTTACAAGCATGTGTGTGTGTGTGTGTGTGTGTGTGTGTGTGTGTGTGTGTGTGTGTGTGTGTGTGTGTGTGTGTGTGTGTATGTGTGGGTGTCTGTATGTGTGTGTGTGTGTGTGTGTGTGTGTGTGTGTGTGTGTGTGTGTGTGTGTGTGTGTGTGTGTGTGTGTTGTGTATGTGAGAATATATACTGTACCTACACATGCACTGATAAAGACACACACTTTCAAACACCCCACTCTTGTTGTCTCACAGCTACCTGTTTTCAAAGAAAATAGAGCACTGCAGTTGTATCTGCAAGTACGTGTGAGAGCTTTTCGGTGTGTGTATGTGTATGTATGGGGGTTGTTTGTGTTGAAGAGGATTCGAGGCAGATTCAGGTTTGGTCTCCAGAGGTTCCTGCATGTTTGTGTTTCTCTTTGTAGCTGTGAAATGGAAGCCGCAATAAACACTGGTCTTTCGACTTTGTAACATCATAAAGTGTGTTTGTTTGTTTGTGTGTTTATACAAGCTCTGTCCTCATTTTCTCTTGCATTGTTATGGTATGACGGCAAAATCAATAATCTTCCCCAACACAAATAGAATCAATTCCTTTTTCTAAATTTTGCACTGTGTGTCAGTGAAGTGTTCATCTGTTGTTATTAACAAGTCTGAAATGACTTTCGTATTGTACCACTATGTTCTCGGAAGTGATGGAAGTCGTTAGTGTTGCCTGCATTGAAGTCAAACATTGAATGTCTCATCATGAAAAGCTTAAGATAATAATCTCTCCTGTTACTGATCTCCCTTTGTATCTTTACTCTAGTAAACCAAAGCCCTCCTTAAGGCTTGAAAGCTTTCTGGCTGTTTCACCTTGATCCCACTGACATCCTTTAACTGCTTCCTTATTTTCCACTCCTCTCTCACCTGTTTTCCTGCCAGAAGTCCATTCTGCAGGGCCCAGGCAGACAGCGTGTTAAGGCCTTTCACCACAGCAGCTCCAGGGACCAGACTGCAGAATACACAGTGAGGACTTTAGTTGCTATTGTTTCTGTCTACACAGATGGGAATGGAAGGGTCTCAAAATGTTAAGAATCAATGTTTCCACTTTAACTGAATAGACACACAGCAGGTCATTGTGCCAATGGAGCTACAACCCTGCAAATTCTTTCATTTCTTTTGGATGTTTGATGTCTTATGCTCTAAGTTGTGTTTAGGAACACTTTCCCAAAAATGTGTTATTCTCTCATATAAGACATTTGGCATTTGAAAAAATGGCACCTCCTGTTTCAAAATGATTGTAGACAACAGAATAAGATTTGTAGAAAAGTTAAAGTGAGAGTATTACAAAATAACCTTACTTGTATGAGGAGGGAAATGGTTTACACTTGTAGTATGTTTATGAATGATTCACTTTTCATTTATTTTCCACACTTTAACAGGAGTCTGTTACCTCTGCAGGTAGATAGCGTTAGCTTCTTGGTACATGCCTTTCTTCAGGTTGTTACTAAGGTCCACCAACACCTGTAATCAACCCACCAGCAATGACAGAGGCAATGAGACAAAAGGGGAAAGTAATTAAATTTCATCCCTGTTATCTTATCTCTTACAAATTCTTATCTCAATTCGAATAAAAGGAGAATGTTCAGTAACTCAGGAATTGTGATAAAAGTGTGAACAGAATAGACAACTGAGCTAATTACCACTTTTATTTAAGAACAACTGAGAACCTGAAAAAAATGTACAGTAGTTATGTACAGTGTTGGGAGTAATGCTTACAGATGAATTTTATACTGCCCTGTAACTCATATATTAATTATTTTTGTGTGTAACAATGTAAAGTGAGAAGAACTGCTACGTTCACTACAACTACAACTATTATTATTACTACTGTACTAGTTTGTATTGTATAGAGTTTATTGAGAACACAATGTAGATTTACAAATGTATAGGAGTTCAAAATAGATACTGGTTTGTTGACATAGTATCTTGAAGTTGTATCCCAAGTGATTTATATTTCTTGATTCAGCATCAGGAACTACTTTTAGTATTCCATTTCTCAATTGTTAATTGAGAATATGCCTTAGTAAAGACTAAGTATTTTGTATACCTCATTATTCATGATTGAATTCAGATTCAAACAATTAAACTTTTATTCACCTTTCCCTCCAGATGAGGTGCCATGGTCCCCAGGAATCCGTAGTGTTCTCTGTGAACACACATAAATATCAGTCTGGCTGACAGTGCTGCTGCTGCATGGCTCATCACCTGCAGAACAGACACACATTAAGGACATTAAAACACATGAAACTTCAAGTGGAGCATAATCACACACACACACACACAAAGCTTTGTTTATGCCATGTGTTTTACCTGAGCTCCCTGAGGCAAAGGGCCACAGCTGTGAGGTCTGCGGCTGCCGTACACCACTCTGTATCCAGACTGGAGCAGGCATAGGCCCAGAGAACGCCCTAAATCCCCCGTCCCAAATATACACAGCAGCTCTGGCTGCTCAGGGACAGCTCCTGTGCCTAGAGGACACAGCGACACACTCTCTGGCTTAATTTCTTCCGATACACCACTTGCCACCGTCATGTTCACACACTGAGTTTGGATGGTCAGTGTTCCCAGGTGTGTGGTTATATTGCTGTGGAGTGTGACCTCCTGCCTCTCCCTCTTTGCGTCACAGTGTGTACAGGGGACATGTGATTACAAACCTGTTTATTATTGCATGTGAGAGAGAGATGGGTGTGGGGGGGCCTTAGGTTTTATACCTGTAATAAAACAGTTTGTACAGTATATGTGATTGTGTGGTTGTGACTGTGAGTGTATTTATATCTTTTTGTGTGTGTGATGTGCTCTACAAAGATTGATTAGAGTAGGACTTTGAACTGTAACTCAGTGGAATGAGGAACCATCTATGCTCTACCAATGTCACATTAACCTCAGATTAACATTTTTTCACATGTTATCACTTCTTAAAAAACACAGACTGCTTTAAAGGCAATATCTAGTTCAGCCAGAATTTGACTTTCACATTTGACAGAAAAAGAAAATCTTATGCTGCTGCTTTCCAGGGCCGTCTTATTCTATTTCTTCTGCGTCCACACTAGACATGGTGCCATGAAGGAGATCCTGGCTCACAGATTCATTATCATTTCAAAACCCACTGTTCCAACCAAACGACTGGGGAGAGAATTTGTGCAAATTTAGTGTTCATGTCCCCATGTCTAAACATCTGCAAAGTTGTGACACGAACAGACTCAACAGAGCAGAAATGAAGCTTGGCACATATGTAAGTGTTCTGTGTGTGGCTGCTTCACTTTGTATGAATGTGTGGCGTTCATTGTTGTATGTTTGTGTGTGTGTGTGTGTGTGTGTGTGTGTGTGTGTGTGTGTGTGTGTGTGTGTGTGTGTGTGTGTGTGTGTGTGTGTGTGTGTGTGTGTGTGTGTCTGCCTGCGTGCATTGAAATGGGTCAGACGACCAGAGTTGAATAGAGTCTCAGCTGTGATCCACAGCACCTGGGGAGTTGGCTCTGCAGACAGGGTGACTACTTGGCTGTAGAAATGACACATTGCATCACATCAACTTTACTGACTATTTGCACAAAAATACACTTCTCGCCATAAAAGCAGCCTCATTGAAATCACAATGTGCATATACATACCCAGCGATATTTATGGCAGACAAGCAGTACATTACCTCAGGAGCTTTTACAGTCAAGTCCATAACTAAAGCATTAATGTCTACCTGGGGGGATATCGCAGCAAAATGAGAAATCATTTTATGCCTAACCTTTAAGGCATCCATTCACTTGTAGCGCTGTTAGAATAGACCTGATAGCAGATCGACTCCGATGACTCATTTACTAGCTCTGCCTCAGGGACATCTCTCTTTTCTTCTCTTCTCTCCCTCTTTCTGCCTAAAACTCTGTTTCTCTCTTCACATCACCACTCTCCTCCTGTGTCTGCCTCTCTTGCCTCCTTTTTTCAGCATTTTCCACTCTTCCTCTTGTTTTTTCTCAGTCCCTTGTGTTGTGCCACCTCTTTTTTCCAATATTTCTCTAAACGAACAACTATTGAATTCACTGAGTAATTCACTGAAGTTGGCTCTGATGTTGTCATCAAAGGCGTTGTTCTGTGTCTGTCTTTATGTTTGTCTGCCTGCCTGCCTGTCTGTCTGTCCATCTGTCCGTCTGTCTAACAGTACAGTGTAAACTAAAAGGATGTCTCTTTGCTCCCAAGGTTATCAATCCTCCTCTTCTTCCCCTGGAGGCTTAAAGGATGGGTTTATATTCTTTCAAGTCTGTTTTGAAATAATACTGACATGTCCATGTGTACATTGAAAGAGATATTGGTTGTTGTAATTTTTCCTCCTGTCCACAGTAGGCATATAGATATCCCTTTCTAAAGGGAATTCAATGCAAGTGAAATTCAACCAAAGCTTCTGCATTTTGAATCAGTTGAATTAAATTGGAGTCAAATGTTTTCTTAGTTTCAGATTTCTTCTTATTTTTCCCTGGACAGTGTTCCCTTACTGAGCTGCAATAGGGGGATATTAACAAAATGACAGAAACTTTGGAAGATACCCGCTCAGTTTGTCCAACTCAGACATCTGAAACCTTACATAAGCTTTTGCTGAACTGTGGACTTAAAAAAAATATATTATTTTCACCCATCACTTGCACTGGAATTGAAAATTGAATGTGAAAGAAGCCTGGTTTATTTGGTGTTTTTATAGGTTCCGGACTGACATGCAGAGATATGCACCAACCACTGGGGCCCACAGGCATGCATTAAGGGCCTGAACTTGAAGAAGTGCAACAGAAGAAAAGCAACTTTTTGTATTAGTTTATTTGTCAGGGACAGTGCATATTAATAAACATATCTGTAAATATGCCAGAATTAGCCCAAAGGCTAGTTTTCATCTGTTGTCCCTGGCCAGGTGTGAGTCGGCAGCCTACAATGAAGATTAGTGCAACTTTTTGCAGTGCACATAAACAAACTGTGGGCTGAAAAGATTCATCCTATTACACTGTTTGTCTTCCACATCACATTCAGTATGTGCATTCATCGTTTCCTGTGAATCCCTTGTGTGTGGATACAAAATTGCATGCGGCAAAGGTGTACCCCACCAGTAACAATAAACCTTTATGAGGAAGCATACTGTAGACAGAATGCAAATTCTCTGTGTCCCTTTCAAAACAACAAAATACATATGAAGCCCTGCATGTAGCCATAACCTAAACTTACAAAACATATTTCAAAGGTGGTGCTTGATGAGAGTGGAGCCACACACACACACACACACGTCTACTAGGTTCCTCAAGACTTGATCCCTGAGGGTTTTTCACAAGAAGTCCAGAGAGGATTTTAAACCATGTGAGTATTATCATGAAAACATCTTGCGACATTTAACAGTGATGCGCTCTGGGACATGTTTAAATCAAACACATGCTGAACCGCCATTTTATAAATGTCAGGGTGGAGTTGCAGCTTACAGCTCACGTGAGAAACTGAGCACACGTTTTGTCAGTGTTGTGTTGGATCAGCCTGCAGCGCATTATGAGCATCCCTGCAACTGAATGAACATTAAACATTGATTTTGCTAGCATAACAGAAAAAAAAGAAAAACTCTCATTTGCAACTTTCACTGACAAAACTGCACGACATGCACTGCTGTGGTGCTGGGGCTCAAATCCTGAGGGGAGTTATTTGGGAGTTTCCAGCTGTTTCTAGCCGTCAGCCAGCACACAGAATAAAATGAGGCACAGTTGTTAAAGACAGTTCTGATGTACAGTGTGCATTTTGTATGTAGTTCCATGCTGCTACAATGGACAAAGAACAGCCTTCAGGATGGATGAGTTCTGGTGGATTTCTGTTATATGATGGTTACTACTGTAATGCATTAGGTATGAGGTTCAGATTGAGGTTCTGACTGAGCTCAGGTTTTGAGTGTGTTGAAAAACAGTGAGGCAGAGGGAAAGTTAGGTAGGCAGGGGGAGGGATACTGTACAAGACACTAAGTTAGAAACAGAGAGAGAATGACAGAGAGACTAGGAGAGAAAGAAGGAGAGATGCAACTTAGGAAAGCAGAAATTATGCCTCAGTAGAACAAAGATGCTTGTTAAAACCAGAGTTTCCCACAAGTATTCCCAGAAATATTCTATAAATATTCCATTACCAGCTTTCCAGACAGACACACTTGGGATGTTCATTATGAAACACTTAGAATAGGTTTAAGGAGAATCAGAAACAATTTGGATGAAAGTGTAACCTATTTCTGCAGATATTTTTTCTTTGATGAAACATCTGCTATACGTAGGGCTGAGGGCTGATGAAATATAGCTATAGAGGGAGAGTTCATATGCTGTTGTAAAGTATGTGCTCATGCATCTCGGAAAATCGTATTAGCATGTCTGTCTGAGTTTCTGTGTGTCTATTGTGTACGTGTAAGAAACTGTGTCTGTGCAAGTTTATACTGAATGTTACATTATCAGCATCTTCTCCACAGGCCTATATACCATATAGAAACATCTCCCAACTCAGAGAGCCTCATCCTCTATCTATGCTTTAACAGGATGAGCATCGACTGCATGTTTGAAGTTCAGAATCTTATCTGGCAAGCCAAGCGGCAGAAATCACAGGCGGGGAGGAGCTGCATGAAACTGCAGATTTAGAGATTTTCCTCTTTCGTCCGACACACATCGCTGCTGAATTATGTGGCCTTGCTTATTTCAGAATTCAGCTTTTTCAACAACAGAGGGGACTGTGATGCTTTGAAAATATCTCCACAAAGACAATGCTTGCATGGAATTGTCTTATCCTCTCCTTGGAAAGCAAACTTTGATAATCTTTTTGCCTCATCTAACTTCTTCCTTCCCCCTTTCACCCCATGTCACTCTTCGTATGATCCAAGATGGATGACACTGAACAGAGCCATTTCGGTTGCCATGCTGAGAGAGTTGAGATTAAAATCTCTGATGTATCTGTGTCATTCTATATAATCATATCTTTGACAAACAGCTGTGGTCTGCAAATAGCATGCATCCGCGCAGCTCCTCCTTTGTGGCTGCAGGGGAATCGGCAGCCCATTATAAGGCTGAAATAGGCCTAAAGAATTTTTCGCCTCATCTCCTCAGCCTTAGCTCCAGTCGAGTGAAAGAGCTGACAAGGTAGGAAAAAGCTGACACAGAAGTCTAATTCTATAAGGATGAAAACCTCATACTCATCAGAGGTGAGACAATTTCCCTGTGCTTTTTACAGCAGGAAGGAAGGTAGGGTAGAGGAGAGTGAGCTAGGCAGCTTGCAATTTGCACAAATTTAATGAGCAGTATGGTGATTAATGGTGATTAGGAAAATTGTTGTTTCAATGTACGTTTTTTGCACCAAATCTACTGTTAACAAGGGGGAAAAATTCCACTAACAAGGGAGGATGACATTTGTTCTCATTCAAACTGCCCTCTGGGATACAATGCCCAAATGAGGCTACTCAGATAGACCCGCAATTGGTGAAAAATAATTATGTGCCAGCATGACTGTTAGATCAGCGGCATGGTAACAAAGTTTAATTGAGATCTTGTCTGTCATATCATTCTGAAACCTGCTTTTTTCTATAGTCACAGCATTTAAATACACTTTTTGTGACCTGTTCAATATAAAAAATGATTCTCTTTAACTGGCTACTTGTAGGGCAAGTCTGTCTCTCTGTCTGTCTGTTTATCCTCTGTTAGTTTGTCTTTGTGTCTGACCATCCTCAATCTCTGTCTCACCAATAGACGCTGTAATTCAGAGAGAACCATGATTTCCAGGGATTTGCTGTGAATTGAAGTGTATTGTGATGTAAATGTAAAAGCTTTGTTACTTAAATTTCTCCATAATTGCAAAAAAGACATTCTAAGTCACTCAGAACCATCTGGCGATTTCATGTCTTTTGCTTCCCTGGAAAATTACAACAATACATACTGTCAGTGCTGATAAGACACACCAGATTTTTGTACATTCTGCTGTCTCATGTAGGTTTTTAATAGAGAAAGAGAATTATTCATTGTCTTCTCCACTAATCTGTTATGTCTGTAAAACCGTACTTCTATGTGATTCTATTATGTTCTATTGTGCTCAACATTCCTACGCTTTCATTCAACATTGTGTTTCCAAATAGCAGATGGCTTGCTGCAGCAGTGATAAGTAACAGACATTTAGCAGCTAAATGAATAAATAAAAATGATGATTGGGTGTAATATCTAATATTCATATACTGCTAAGCTACTATGAAAGAACACAATACATTATGTGTCCTTCATTCTTTCTCCTTTTTTTTATTTTTATTTTTTGGTTTTTGTATATGTGTGTTTGTGTGTGTGTGCGTGTGTGTGTGTGTGTGTGTGTGTGAGAGAGAGAGAGAGAGAGAGAGAGAGAGAGAGAGAGAGAGAGAGAGAGAGAGAGAGAGAGAGAGAGAGAGAGAGAGAGAGAGAGAGGTTAACTAATGATAGATTCTTCCATTATGGAGCATTTCACCTGTAGTACATACATCACAGTTTATTGAAAAATATCTTTTAAAAATGAAATTACGTATTGAATGTATGCATTTGTTTATAACTTTTACAAATTTTAATTAAAAACCAGGAACAGGTTTGCAGTACATGAATATCATTTTTCTGCAAAACCACAATTATTTTTTTGGTAGGCCTAAAACAGACTTTTAGTGTCAGGCTGCATGAAAAAACATCTTTTTGACATAGAGCTGGGTTACAGTGTTGTGCATGGACATGTGTAGGTCTGTGAGTGTGAGATGGAGAGAGAGAGAGAGAAAAAGAAAGAGACCATGCTTGTGTATAGAGTGTCCTTGTCGTTTAGGAAAATGTATTTTGAGAGAAGCACAAATAATTAATGACTTGCGGCAATCACATATTAGAGAATTCAAGCATGAATGATGTGTGTGTGTGTGTGTGTGTGTGTGTGTGTGTGTGTGTGTGTGTGTGTGTGTGTGTGTGTGTGTGTGTGTGTGTGTGTGTGTGTGTGTGTGTGTCATGAGGCAGTGTCCTTGCTTGGAAACTGTGTGAAAAATGCAGCGCATGCAAACCTGAAATGGCAGGTGTCGGCAATAACAGGAAGTGTGTATGTACAGCATGCATTTGTGTCTGTATTTGTGTGTGTTTGTGTGTCTGCACGCCTGTAAGAAAGAGAGAGAAAGACTGTATAGGATGCAGGGAATATGTGAGCATGTCTGACAAAGGTACTTCCTGTACACACTAGTTTACATTAGATTATATTCCCTGTGTATGTGTGTGTGCGTGTGAGTGTGTGTGTGTGTGTGTGTGTGTGTGTGTGTGTGTGTGTGTGTGTGTGTGTGTGTGTGTGTGTGTGTGTGTGTGTGTGTGTGCGTGCGTGTGTGCATGTGTGCATGTATTGGAGTGAGAGACAGAGAAGAAAAAGAGGGACAGACAGTTTTTTTTCTATACTGTACGTGTAGGTTAATTGCTGTGTGACCATGCTGAGAACAATGAACTCTGACCTGTCAAGGGTCAGGCATGGCCTTTCTGATTGGCTTGCAGAAGAGAAAATGTATAATTAATTATAATTAATCTACATACCCTTGCTGATGACCTTCATATCCAGCTGAACATACACATAGAGTACATAGACACAGGCTCAATCACAGTCAGAACCACAGTCCAGGGTCCAGATTTCTCTATTTTAACCAGCTATTTTGAGACATTAACATCATTTACTGATACAATGCTACATGTTTCTTTTCTCTTGTTTAATCTAGCACCACGATAGCTCCTGAGATTAAACTGAGTATAAAGAACAAACACTCAGAGAATAGCTGAAGCTGTAGATGAAGATCTTGTTGCTCCTGATAGCTTCTCTGTACACAAGTTGTGCATAACAGTGACAAAATATAGCCTAATATGTCAACAAACTTTTTGTAATAATGTATCCCCTGTAACATGTGGTTAAACATATGTTTGTGTGCGTGTGTGTGTGTGTGTGTGTGTGTGTGTGTGTGTGTGTGTGTGTGCGCGTGCGTGTGTGTGTGTGTGTGTGTGTGTGTGTGTGTGTGTGTGTGTGTGTGTGTGTGTGTGTGTGTGTGTGTGTGTGTGTGTGTGTGCGTGCTTGTTACTAAGAACACTAATCCCCCGGGCTTTGTCCAGGTCACGTATCCTGTCAGGTAGCCATGGAGATTCAAAGAAAAGGGCCAATGGAACGTCTTTATGTCAGCAGAGGGGTATAATTAGTCCCCCTAGATTGACATTTAAGTGTCATTCGCACTTCTCAGTTTGGGGTGTGCGTACGTGCATGAGTGTTTGTACGTGTGTCACTGCACAAATTACTGTGTGTGTGATTCAGACTTACCAGTTCAATTGTTTTTGCACATACTGTACGCACACACATATGTACACACACTGTACAAAGTCTTGGGATGTGATTCTTTGTCATGTCTGAAGATGGTCATAATCTTACTTGACAAGTTATGACAGAAACTGTGACATGATATCATATCATCATAGCTGACAGACCCCCCAACAGAGACAGGCTGACTGCACTCAATACTAAATGAATGGGGAAATGCACACTAAGCAGTGTATTTTATTATAATGTATGATGATGTTTCATATGGAGCAGTTTTATTGTGCTGAAACATCTTGTATTGTATGGTAATGTTTTGTATTGTGTTTGGTAATGCACTGTGACTTTTGGGAGATCGTTTTGTATTATGTTGCATTTCTTTGTGAATGTCCTGGGGCCAATTTACCCGAGTGCAGCTGACATGTCCTGAGGTCTGTCTGTAAATGTTAATATTAAAGATACTCCATTCCTTTATGTAGGTATGTATGATTTCCCTTACAATGTGTGTGTTAGTGTGTGTATCTCTCTTAGCATTAATGTCATGAAGAATGTGTGAAAGCTGTCAGAGAACATCAGGTTCCTAAAATAGACACTCCCCATGGGAAAGAAAGGAAAGGAGAGAGATAGATGGTAGACTAGGTATTCACATTTGCAAGACAAAAAGCCCAGATTAATTATAGATTAGAGATTACGGTAAACAGACAAGCACATACATGCACACAAATGCACAATGTCTTAGAGAGTTTCTGAAAAGCCTCCTGTCATGGTATGCTAGAGGAAGGCCAAATGCCAAACATACAGCAGATTCTTCCCTCCGTCTGAATAAGACATACATTAATCTGAAAGTCTTCAAAGAGTTGACCAAATACTGAAATAAAAAATTATATTAGGAAACTCCTCTAGTGTATAAGCCTTTAAGTTGAGCTTGCAATATTGAAGTCAAAGTTAAAGTTAAAATCAAACAGCTGACATAGAAATAATGTGAGTGATTTGAATGAGTAAAAAACCCAAGAGGGCTTAGACATTACTGTACCTCCACCTAAATAATATAAAACAATATTCACAATGTTAGAAATATATGAAAAAGAAGCAAAACAAAATCATGCAACAGGAAGTGTTGCTGTGTTCTGTAGGACTTTAAGAAGTCATTTGAACCAAACAGGAGAATAGACTTTCTGATGTTAGGACTACTAATGAGATTTTTTTTTAAATAAAAAATAGGATGCAATGATTTGAAAGATCTGTGACACACTGGATTTCACTGTAAATTACAAGAAGTTCTCAAAATAAAACAACAAAACACATGGTGAGTGACTGCGCTTAGAGCAACAATGCAAAAATATAATCATTTTCTGATTTTACATAGCTGTAATAAGGTTTCAGAACAAAAACATAAAAATGGGAAACATTGTGGTTCAGGTTGCATTATCACTTTGTTAAGGTGAGGTTACCTCCACTGTCATAATTACAATAATAAATACCTGGTCAAGGTCAGCGAACGATCATTCATTGTTAAAACAAATTACTGTTGAATGTTAAAAGGTCACCAGAAAAAAACAGCTAACTTCAAATACTGATACTATTTTGTTGACCCAACCATTATGGCTCTGTAACAGCGTCTTTCTCCTTTTGCTGCTTGGCTTGATGATGTGCAAAAAATAGATTTTTTAAAGTATTTGTCTTCCCACAGATAAATCAACCTATGCTGTTGGTCCCCTCCCAACCTATCTTGTCCCAGAAAGCAACCAGTTTTACTATACTGAATACCAAAGTGATCCTTCCACAAGACAAAGCCTCAAGATTCAGTAATAAATATGCATCAACCTTTTCAGCACCATTAATGGTAAATTGTCCAAACAAACTTGCAGTTAATCAAATTATACACCATCTGTCTTCATTATTGATTTCCCAAAGTTATCACTGTATGGTACTGTAGTACAGACTTTGACTTTTATTTGCAATACCAGGTAAATAAAATGCAACAGTTTATTAATTTAAGCAAAAAAATGCATTAAATTGTAGGGGAAATACATCAACAAATCTAAAAAAAACCACAAAAAAAAACAGAATTGTTTGCAAAATGGTTAGCTGAGATTTGAAGTATAGGTCAACATGATCTGTAGTAAATGGCCTGTATCATGTAAAACCAGAGGTCCTTTAAGCCGATTTGCTCCAACAGACCTCACCAAGTCTTCTTTTACAGGGGCACAGTGAATAAGCTGCAGTGGCTCATGGGTCAAGGTAAATATAAAGCTATTGAGAGTGATTCATTGTATGGTGACACATTTCATAATCCTTACCTTCAATGTATCCTTGCAACATAGATTCAGTTGTCCATAGATTGTATATTGAAGCTGCATTCAACATTCCTCATGTGTTTTTTTTCTCCTCTTCTTCTTGCTGGGATTGTCCTTTATGCTCATGCTTCACTTTTACATTCTCCATGTGAAAAAATTGCCAAACTGTCCAAAGCAGTCAAGTTATGTGCCATTACTTCAATTCATTTAAATGCCCTGCACTAAGTAGAGGGATTGGATAGGTATAGGGGGAGATGGAAGAGGCAAGAGTTAAGAGATTCTTTTAAGACAACAAAGCGAGAACACTCCTCTATTGATATATTAGATACAAGAAAGAGAGTGTGTAAGTGTGCATGAGAAAGAGAGAAAGACTCAATCATCATACAGTACTGGCAGGCAGCTGATGAGGGGATGTAAGCTTCTGCTATCTCTGCCTTTCCATACTAACCCTCTGCTTTCCATACAGGAGTGGTGGATAATTAAAAGATAGACCGATAACACGGGAGAGCAAGAGGGCCACTGAGACCTCATCTCTGTTCTCCCCACTCTGACATAATTAAAATCGAGACCTCATTCACAATATTCATCCAACTGCAGTTTCTCTCTCTCTCTCTCTCTCTCTCTCTGTCTCTCTGTCTCTGTCTCTCTCTCTCTCTCTCTCTCTCTCTCTCTCTCTCTCTCTCTCTCTCTCTCTCTCTCTCTCTCTCTCTCTCTCTCTTTTCAGCTGTACTCCATCAACAAAAAAATAATTTTCAGACATAATGACTGTGCTTAACAACACAGAAAAGAGGACCTCTTAAAGACACAGGATATTTTATGGGTGCAATCATGGGAGCCATTTAATTGCTTCGGGCTGAGAATAGAGTTTGCTGTGTTATTGTGGTGTCAATATAACTAAAGCAAACTCCTCAGGGGAGTAATTTTTCGAGTTATTTATCACTGGTGTAATTATGGTTACTATAATTTGGATTTCTATTACTTTTGAACAGATATTGGGCATGTTTGCTTGTTATGTGTGACTCTTTTGGGATGTAGTTGATCACAAGCTACATTTTTGTAAATAATGTTTACACCTATACCAGTATGTTTAAGACACAAAACTACCAGGTTGCTATAACGTTATTCATTATTGTTAGTTTGCCTGCTGTGCTGTCATGGTGCCTGAAAATGCCCCTCATCATTTAAACATGTTATTGTACAGAATATCAATGTTATTTCCCTTGGACTGAGCAATTCAGAATTGAGTAGAGCATAACCTTTCTCAAGACGTTTAAACATTACATTCAACTTTAGGTGCATTCAGATGGAGGCTTTCTTAAACTGCCCTTATATGCTTACATCCACCATGTACAGTCTATAATAGTTTAATTTTCCCTGACAAGTTACATCCTGATGATGCAAATAATGACTTTTTCTGAAAAGCAAAGGAAGAAGTGGTGTAACATTCAATCTGCTGATGAAGATCATGTGATATTATTGACAACTCCAGAACAGCTACTAAATGGGTTGTGAGTTGAGATTGCTTTGTTAATTTAACCAAGCAGTTTGAATCATGTTTGTCATATCAGGTCATTTTAGAAGGCACCAACAAGTTTCCTATTTTACTGTTAGTAGGTATTTAGTCTTGTTTAGATTTACTATATTTTTTGTCATTTCGAGGAAAAAATATCCTGTAAAACATTTCATTAATTAGTGTGTTGCAGGGGGGGAAAAGTGCAGCTACATCACCATGGGAACAGATTGAGTTCTCTATTGCTGTTTTTTGATCTCTCTCTTTATACCTCTAAACCCATTGACCACCCTTCGTAACCTCTCTTCAGCCTCAGATGGATAGATCAATTTTGTCTAAAACTCAGCTCTCCCTATGTCTTTTTGAGTACCTTCATAGCTCCTCTTCCCCTTCCTGTCATGCCACTACCATTCCCAGCGTACCCAGTTGTAATCCCTCTCTCTCTCATTCGCTCACTGCTTATTTTTCACTCTCTTTCTCTCTCTGTCGGTGTACAGCCTCTTCTAGCCTTAGGGTGTGTGTGTGTGTGCGTGTGTGTGTGTGTGTGTGTGTGTGTGTGTGTGTGTGTGTGTGTGTGTGTGTGTGTGTGTGTGTGTGTGTGTGTGTCTGTGTGAGAGAGAGAGAGAACCCTACTAGAGCTTTTCTAAATCCCAGGTAAGAGCAGAGCTTTTCTGCGGGAGAATTTCATTTCAACACCTCTCATCTTGCACAGTGCAGAGCAGTAGGATAGGAGTCTCCCAGTTATGAATCCAATAACCATTGTGTGTGTGTTAGTGTGTGTGTGTGTGTGTGTGTGTGTGTGTGTGTGTGTGTGTGTGTGTGTGTGTGTGTGTGTGTGTGTGTGTGTGTGTGTGTGTGTGTGTGTGTGTGTGTGTGTGTGTGTGTGTGTGTGTGTGTAGGTGAATGTATGTATGTGTGGGCTAGACTGTGGCCTGTTTATAGGATTGGAGGTCACTCCCATAAACTCAAACTGAAGGTCAAATAGAAAAAGCAAGACAGAAAAAGACAGAGACATGCATTGAAAGAAAAAGAATGGGGGATGTGTGTGCGCGCAGATGAGTGGGGTCGGAGAGTTAGTGTGCAAGGGGCAAAGTCAAGGTGGCATCATGACACACAAGCCCATACGCACTGTCTATATGTTAATAGGCTTTTATTGACATATAAGCAAGCTCACTGTTATACACACTTTTATGCACACACACACACACACACACACACCCACACACACACACACACACACACACACACACACACACATATGCAAGATGCAGCTGAGTGGGAAAGAGTGTATTGAGTTAGAGAGCTGAGGTCAGCTTTAAATCACTACAGGCCACCATGGCAAGCCTGGCTACCAGATTAGATTAAAGTCTAGCTGATAGACCCAGCCAAGCACATTAAAACACACACACAAGCATACACACACTTGTGCATGGAATAAACACAAAAGTAGATACCCCAGCACATTAATCACAGCGAGCCTTTATGTAATGTGCTGTGATGTGGCTTTGGTTTCTTGTACAGAAAGAGAGGCAGTTTCCTGACCCCTGAACAGTAAACAGCCACACTACAGATAAAAGCAACAACAGTCCCTGTGGAGTAGACTGTTGGGAAAGCAGCCTATTAGGAAGCTGAAGAGACTGATTAAATTAAACCAGGCTGAGACGGGTCCCTGTACTGGTCCTGTGGCTCCAGAAGCTCTCACCACCAAGGTGACACACACCAGGGCCCAGCAACTGATTCTAATTCCTTGGGAAATACAGCTCTTTTGTTGAGATTAAAAAGGTGTTTGTGTGCATGCAGCTGGATGGAAGAGAGGACAGAATGAATAGAGCAGCTGCTGTTTATCTGCATGATATCTCTGCTTTCAAGCACAAGAACAACACTATAAAGCTCCCTGGGCTATATGTTACTGCGAGCAAAGACGAGTCCTATATCCGCTCGCCGTCTCTCACACTTCTCCCTCTGTTTAAAAAGAACAATAGAGTGAAAGATGGAAGATGTTTATCTCAGCCCCCTTTTTCCCCCATGTCCCCCACTATCTGTTTCTGATCCTACAGCATGCCTATCGCTCTCTGTTAGGTGATGTATGTCTGACCTTCAGTGGTGAATTTGCCATTTGCTGCCAAGTGGATCTTTAACTGCTTCCATGATTCACATGACCTCACTTCCTCTGACCCTGCTAGGCGCTGCTCATGGTGGCTGGCAGCCAAGAGCAGAAGGGCACAGAGCCAGGCCAGATAAGGGCTTCTCCAAATGAGCTTGGACTGCTATGATAGCTCTCTACCCTTCTAACTCCTCTCCTCTCCTCTCCTCCATGATCATTGAGGTAGGGTGTTGGAGCATCTGCTCTCTCTAGCACCATTTTTAATCTTAACTGTCATTGCTTTGAAGTACAATAACTGTAGATGAGAGGACTCTTGAGTGTACTCCCTGTTTGACAAAAATTGGCTGAGCAGTGTGTTTCTCATTGTCCTCTGGGATGAACCAGAGACCCCATCAACAGACCGTATCTATTATTTACACAGCACCACTGATATTACAATAAATAAGCTAACTGGCTTTCCAAACAACTCTCTACTGTCACAAACAAGAGAAAAATATTGATATGCTTTCTGGCACCCAGACGCAGCGGTATCTTTTCATCTGGTGAGCAGCAAGACTTCACAATACCGAACAAGTATGGGGCTAATGGAGGCAGTAAAAGTTCATGGTACACATGCATTCATACACACACACAAATACAAATATGCAAAAGGAGACAAGTGAACAAAACAGACCAGAAAAGTGATAAACACACCTAAGCACTCACACACACAAACACACACACACAGACTTGAGAGTGATGTCATCTTTCTGGACAGGATGCTGTGTATTCATGTATTGGTGCTAAATTGATACTTTCATCTGCAGCACCATATATGTTGATTAGCAGGCTTGCCCCTTTATGTACAAAGTGCCTATTTGTCAAAGCATATTTTATGTTTAGCTTGTTGCAGTCTTTCTGTCTCTTTACAGCTGTTAGCTCAGACTGGCTTTGTACAGCACTTTCTGTTGTAGCCTCTGGGAATGCTTGTTTTGTTTCCACTTGAACATTGTATCCCCATATGGGAAACAGAGTTGATACTGTTAACAAGGAGCAACCAACAAACCACCGCCAACACATTCTATGCAAGTGTTAAAACAAACTAACCCTGTACACTGAAGCTAGTTGGCAAACTGGGGCTACTATCATGGAACAGATTAATGAATCACTTAATATGACTAAACATAATGTGGTAAGTAGCTAGCAAAAACTCTCAAAAAAGTTAAAGTGAGCTAAATCTGTGCTTGATGTTCATGTTCTCATTCTCTATTCTCACCATTCTGATTAGTCTCTACTACAGTCCACTGAGTTGTGATGCTGCTGGAGAATTGAAAGACCACTTCTGAGTTTGTCTTGTTTTAGACTCATAAGAGCTTCACAGAGTTGTTTTTGGAACCATTGTCTGAGCAGATGTGAGATACTTCACCTCTTTGACATATGAACTCCATAATGGCATAAATTCAAGAGTCTGTATCTAAAGAGAATGCCATACCTAAATGCACTGTTCTACTGGCCATGCAAGTAAAGATCACTCCATACCATTTGACAAGGCTCTTTAATTCGATTGGTCCAAAGTAATACATCCCTATAGTCATGAAAGGTGGAAGATCAGGCATTAGTCGTTCTTGGGGCAGATCTGCCATCTTCTGTACTCTTGTCTTCTTTGCTAAATGTCTCCACACAACACACTTGGTGATTACCTTTCTTACTGTCGAGTTTGCACCTGTGATCCAGTACTTTTTGTGAAGCTCTTAAAGATGTTATTTCTTCTACTGTGGCCTGTGCACTCATGTATATGATGAAGTATAAGGTAAGAGATTGGGTGACTTTTGTGCAGGAGATAGAACGTTTTACCTGCTCAGGCGTGGCTTCCAGGTTGAGTTGTTCCACCGACTGTTAGTACGCCATCTTTCAACAATGGATCCAATTTGAATGTGAAGATTGTTCTTTGCACATACAATGATGCCATTTGCAACATTACACATTTTTGAGAAAATGTTTGGCTCTGGCTAATTCCAATTATGACTTTCTCAGCTTTTTCCATGTTGTCTGCAGTGATGTTCTGACCCCTCAGTGTTGATTAAAATAATTTCATTTTAGGAGTGGCTTCTTTGCTTTGGGAAAATGTGTTCACATTGATTTCATCTAGCTCCATTTCTTTTCTTTTTCTTGCAAGCATCTTGAAGACATCTTTGAACTTCCAATCAGCAACACCATTTCAGGTAACGCATGTACCTTGTTACAAGGTACATGCATTTGATTTGGACAGGAAAGATGGAAAGTGCAGTCATTCTTACTAGCCCCAAAGATTGCTACATGAATGGAAGGTGACAGGTTGACTTCGTGTCGCTCCATTTGCTGGACATTGCTATGTCTGGTTTTGTCATCATCTCTGTGTGTTGTATGTGTGGAACTCCTGGGTGTGGTTTGTTACACATATCACGTGTCAGGCACGTTTTGCATTCCTTCCTTTCATAAAACACATTCCATTTTTCTCAAAAGTCATTTTAGATATTTCTCATCACACTGATGCTTTTTCAAGTGATCATTTTTTCTAATAAGTTTGTTTTTAATTCGCTATTTGACAATATAAAATGGGGGTTTGACATTATGATTGACAGCTGTGACAGCCACTCTTAAATCTCTGTCTGTGACTCTACTGTACAGACTCTGCCTCCAAATGATATCACACAATAAAGATGGCAGCTCCATATGAAATAGAGATATTTTGACTTTTACTTTTACACAGTGGTAGGAAGTGGAGATGCATCATCCAAATGTATATATAGTCAATGGTCAATGCTTCTCACGAAACCTCCAGTTGATTTGGGTCTGGACTGAGCTTTGAACTGATCTTTCCTTTGACTTGGATTCCATCTTGGAGATTGCCCAAAATTGGCTCATTTGAACTTGTTTAAGGAACTGTACAATATCCACTAACCTCACTCTGATGTGTCTCTGCTCTTGCAAATCACAGACAAGTGATCTCAATTTTTCACAAATGTTAAATAGGTTGGATGCCAAATCCAGATCATCCATGGCAATGCATATCCTGCATTGAATTACTGCAGCTTCTAAGAAACAGTGAGTATGCTTGTAAAGCCTTCAGATCTTCAGCTCTAATTGATGGCCAGGTAGGAGCTTGTTATAGGCATTTGCAACTCTGTATTCATTGCCATAATTGCTTTTTAACAGGCCTTTTGGAAATCCCTATTAGTATCCATGTATTGACAACTTTTAACTAAGGCTTGAGCTGGGCTTATTGTGCTTTGTTCAAGGAATTACACTTTAGACTCAATGACTTGTTCAAATGAGTTAGTGATTGACCTTTACTGCAAAAAGTCTCTACTCAAGATAGCAATGTTATCTTTTTGGCAGGAAAGGCAATTGTTGTTACTTGACAAGAAAACTTGTGAGTTAATTTTGCCTTTGAAGAACTGTGTGGAGTTGATCAGGCCCTACACTACCCTGCTCTGTCCCTGGGCTTGTCAGAGTCATTCTGCATTTAAGATGTACTTTCAGCTGGTTGTGTCGGTGTTATAGAGGTAGTAGACTAGAGCTGAGTTTCAGTCTTTGGTTTCACACTTATGGCCTGTGCTGTGGTTTGTAAAACAATCTCTTTGAAGTCCAATACTGTTCCATTTTTCTCCATCATTTCATTTAAATATTAATTCTTACCGTCCACGAATGTATCAGAATTTTCTTGAGCTGATTCCAAGACTGAAATCTTGGCTGATGCTGCTGCATGAATATCCAGTATCTCCTTTTTTCTCCCTTTGACAATTCAACTACTCTTCTTTTAACTCCAAATCATGTTTTTCCATAAGCACTTCTGCCTTTGCCGTGAGAGCTGCCCTCTCAGCCACAGCCTGGATTCATGCACTTGTGGAGTGGTCAATCCTCATTGACCTATGACTTGAGACTGCAGACTTGAGACTAAGGTCATTATTTACATCAACAGAAGGTAGTAGATCACGGTTTGGTGCTTTGTTTGCTGTTTGAAAGGAGTGCAAGAAATGTAGAAATAATTTCCCATTTGGGTTGAAAACCATGATTTGGCATTATTCACACATTCATCTTCATTCAACATCTGTAGGTATTGTCTGTAAGCACCTTAAACTGTGCCAACATTTCATAATAAATGGCAGCATTTGCTTTAACTTCATAAACATTAGTGACATATTTCATCAGTCATGCACTGAGTGAATTGAGCACACACATCAGCACACTAAATTAACAAAAAATCAAATAATGTTTACTACTGCCATACAGCCATGTACTAAGCACTTTGTTGCACTTTAAAAACTTGTATATTTATTAACTTATTGCATTTTTTACCTCACTAAATGTTCTGTGTCCTGTTTTTTTATGTTTATGTTTTTATGTTGAAATGCATCACTTGAGTGCAACAACTAATTTGTTTGTATTGTTAAGCAATGACAATGAAGGCTTTCTGATTTCTGATTTCAGCTATTTCCTTCATCATTTTGCATTTGTTCATTGCATCCTCTTCTGCACCAATGACAATGACTCAGTAGGCATTTTAGTAGCCATTTTTTTGACCATTTTCCAAAAAATCTGCAGTATTCCTAGTTCATTCCATTTTAAAGTGTCCATATCTATATAGGCAGCAAGGTCCATTGTTGAGAAGAAATTGCAAGATTTTTTCTTACATACCACCCCCTTTGTTCTTTGTTCAAGGTGGTCTTCCTGAGTCCTTTGTTCTTCTTTGCTACCGACCCATGAATACATGAAGTCTTCTACTCCAAAAAAGGCAGCATTTCACTGATAATGTAGCAACCTTTTGTCCCCTCTTGTAGTGGCTGATTGCTAGTACTTCAGAAGATTAATATAGTGCCTTTGAGCAGCAAAAAAGAAACGAAAATGAGGAATGTCCAAAAAGTGAAGTTAAAATTGAATTCAAGTTGGCTTTTCTTCAGTTTCTAGGTTTACAAACAGTAAGATAAATGTATATTTAATACTTTGTAGTACACAAAATCAAACAGAAGGTAGCTGCAACAAAGACCCAATGTTACAAAGTGTGAACCTCCAATCAACATACAAATACAGATACAAACACACACAGAGAAACTAAAGAAGACATATGCAGAAGCACAGAGCTTGTAATTTTCTCTGCATATGTATGAGCAAGACTTTCAATCTCATTAATAGTGTTAGCACAGCAGCACACCTTAATGATCCTTATCTTTCTCCTCACATCTGCCTTTGACACCATTTCACTTTAACCACAGGGGCCTGTAGGGTTCATGACAGGACAGAACACAACTCATACACTGTCCAGGTATCAAAGGTATATCAAACCACTTTACTAGAGAGTGACTAATTGACCACCGCCCTGGAGATCAAGACTGCAAAAGCCAGGTTGTCAGGTCAAACAGGCCCAAGTCTGGTCTCTGTCCCAAAGTTCACCCTCTGGCCATCTCTGTTTTGTGCTGAACAGCGTCATATTGTAGGATGAAGTTATTTGACTTTAATTCTCTGAAGTTCTATCTCACTGGACCTTCCTGACCAGATATGACCGGCTTCTTATTTCATATTCGCTGTTCTTTCACTGTGAGCCTGCACCTACACTGCTCAACCATGAAACCATAACTAAATATAAATCATCCTTTCTCTTACTCTGTCATTCTAATAGCCTCTCCACACTCTCTCATTTGTTCTCTTTATTTTACTCTCTCCATCTTTCTCTCTCTCTCTCTCTCTCTCTCTCTCTCTCTCTCTCTCTCTCTCTCTCTCTCTCTCTCTCTCTCTCTCTCTCGTATTCTCTCGTATTCTCTCGTTCATGCTCTCCACCTTACACAAACACAACTCTAATAAATTGTGGCACTGGTAATTACATAGAACCCACCGGTAAATTTCACTTCCATTTACATTTAGATTACAGAATATTTCATTCCTATCAATCTGCAGTGCAAGACCAATGTGTGCATGGCTTTGCCCATATGCAGACACAACTGTTCATGGCATTCTTATATTTTCACTGGTGTATGCACACACACAAACACACACACACACACACACACACACACACACACACACACACACACACACACACACACACACACATAGCGAGAGCACACATATGCATCTGCGTAGACATATACATACGGGGTCACTCATGCTAACACAGACACATACACACAAACACACTGAGCAATAAATCTCAATATTCACCAGCACATATGGACAAATGTTAGAGTGGTAAATCCCTATTTCATGGCCCACATTTTTATGGGTGCAAACATACTGTATGTGTACACACATTCAGAGCCACTGATCGCTGGTCCTATCTTACAGTGATATTATATCTTAGATATGTTGTGTTCATACATTGAATGTGGTTTTGAAAAAGGGCCACAATTTACCTTGAACTGTGTAATATTTATCTGATGAAAGAAATTGCCCTCTTTGTAGCATTCTGGGATCGTTTTTATGAGCAGTAAAGAAATCGTTTTTGTAAGTAAATGTATCTGCCTCCATACTCATACAATTTTTTGCACAGTATTTTCACAGTGATGCCATGGTGAGTCTGTGGAGAAAACATACTTTTGTCCCACACACTGACACACCACTGGAATTTATTTCCACACACACAAACTTACCCACTTCTGGATCATAATACATTCAGAGGCAATCTCATCTTGCTGTGCATAAAAGACAGCAATGTGCGCCCAAAACCTAACAGTAATATTTCAGAGCTTTATAAGGAGAGAGAAGAGGGGAAAAGAGCCAGAGGCAGCAACTGGGGAAAACAGATACCACCATGATTCTGCCTTTCTCTCTCTCTCTCTCTCTCTCTCTCTCTCTCTCTCTCTCTCTCTCTCTCTCTCTCTCTCTCTCTCTCTCTCTCTCTCTCTCTCTCTCTCTCTCTCTGTCCCTTTCCCTCCCTCCCCACCCCTCTCTCACTTTCTTTCTTTCTGCCTGTCTCTCCCACACACCAAGCCCCCCCCTCCTTTCAGTAATACTGCATCATTTCCAACAGTAATGAGTGCACCAGGAGCAGGGAGAGAGCAAGGGAGAGGGGAGGTACTTCAGGGAATTAGAGTGTTTAAAATACACACAACGGTTTTCCTCTTGTGGATGATCAGTGCAAATAGTCCCAGTATAACCTGAAGGTACCGAATCACACTGAATCCCACACCTACATACTGTGTGATCCCTGACAATTATTAGAACATTATTAGCAAATACAAATGACTTCCTTTTTTCAATCACCATCCAGGAGCCTTAAGTGTTCATGCCATTGTCTTTTGCATTACCTGATTGTTCAGAATACACCTCATTACTGCTACTGCTTCACTCTCAGTGTCACTCCAGGACATAGAAATTACATTACCTAGTAGCGCTTAAGTGTATAAGACATTAACTAAAGCTTTTGCCAGAAGATAGTATGGAACAAAATTTCCTGCATGAAATTGGTTTCCTTTTTCGTGTGAAAAAATTCTCATGCAGAAAGTGTATCCGAGAAGAAGGATAAAGACAGTGTTTCCTTCACTGACACAGGACACATGAGATTGTGTAGGTGTATATGGTCATTGGTATATGTAGGTGCCCTGGTGTAGACATGAGCACACTGATGTTTTCTTCACCCAGACAGCTTTATTGTCTTCAAGGAGTTGTGCTGATATGATCTGCTGAGGTTTGGACCGGTGGTTGCAGGAGGAAATTGGAGCAACGGGGTGGTGTTAGAGTTTAGACTGCAGAGCAGCGGGGAACCAACACTCTGGTTACACCAGCCAGTGGGACAGATCAGCATCAGTACAGTGCAAACAGACACACACTTACATACACACACCAAGATATTGTTGACCCTCAGGGTTACAATAAAATGGTAAAAGATCCTGGAGAGCCTAGCAGAAAGCAAATCACTGGAGAATGTGGAATCCAAATATGCAGAGAAAATGCAGAGCATGTAGACCTGCACGCTCATGCAAAAATACACGATGAGCACAACCTTGCTGTAGTCAGGATTTTAGAAATATTTAAATCATGAGTCAATGTCCCATCTCCCTCAGAAAGCTTCACCAGACACAACACCTTTTTAACTACTTTTATTTCTAATATTTTTCAATATACTTCTTCAGTTATATCATCTGTACATTCGAAGGTCTTTGTCCTGTAAAAGCCATGCCCCAAAAAGTTTTTGCATACTTGATTCAGTCTAAGAAGTGGGCGGATCTGCTTGAAGGGACACTTAATACAAGTTTATCTGAAAAAATTAAAAATCATCAACTTTGAAGATATATGGTTTTCACTGGACATCAGTTCTACACATTCATCTTATAGGGAGATTTGACACCTTTTTGGATCTTTATGGTCAAAATGGAATTGAATGAGTCAACCCCACATTACAAAAACCCTTTCACACACAAAAAAAAATATCAAGGGCATGACCTCAGCATCCTCAAGGATAGCTGGAAGCTGTTATTTTTTATAGACAAATAGCATCCATATTCTAAATCCATACCAATCACAAAGATGAAGACTAGTTTCATGAAACAAGGTTAACCTTTGAAAAGATTAAAAAGTGAATTGTGCAAACGAAGCAGTAACATCATGTCTGAAAAATGTCCCTGAATTTTTGGCACACTCATAAATGAGAGTTTTAAATCAACATCTGCCTCAAAGACAAACGTGGAGACTTAATTTTATGCTTTGCTATGTAGAGATTTTTGATTAAAGGTGGCCTATGAAGAAATCAAGATCACTTGAATCCAGCACACTAGAAACCCTGGCTGGGCTGTTGCGATTATTGTAGAAGAACAGAAACAGATACAGACACACATACACACACACACACACACACACACACACACACACACACACACACACACACACACACACACACACACACACACACACACACACACACACAGAGGTAAATCTTTGTGTGCTGTACACTAAACACACAATCTCTTGACACTCACTGACACACTGTATAGGATTTTTCTATATATGTTTTACACAACATCACACAGCCATGCAGTACACAGTAAACTCCCTCAACCATTACAGCTGAGGGGGAATCCATCACTGCTGTCCACGGTCTACTGAGAAACCAAAGAGGGTCACTATGCTAGTTTAAACAAAGATCTAAATACAACCATGTGTGTCTGTTCACAAAGACACTGTATGTGTGTTTGTGTGCTTTGTGTAGAATAACAGGGCATAACTCCATTAAAAGGACTGTATACATGGAGTATAGACAGGCAGATCCATACTTCTCTCTGTGACTGTAAGTGGCAGAGTCCCTGAAGAACAAACCCTTGATGTAGGAAAGCGCACAGATAAAAACAGCACCATCACACGCTCTTTCAGTCATAGCAGATCAAAAGCAAAATGCAACGTTGCTTTGAATAACATCACCCTGAGGCTAGTCCATGTAGTGAAGCAGGCAAATACAAAGACCTGTGGCTTTGGAGGGCTCAGAAGTGGCCAGAACCTGGCATAAAGGACTGGACAGAAACTTGGTAAAGTGTAGTAAGAAGCTGCAAAGAATGAGTAGGATGCAGAGGAGCAACAGTTTGACTAAGAGTAGGAGGTTACTGAGAATAATATTTTTGCAAAAGTACAAAAGTATAAGGAACAGCCATGTTTGTATTGGAAGTGTTTGGAAGTTCAATTGCCCAGAAACAGTAATAGAAACTCCCAAAAAAATTTTTTTTGAAAGTGTCCTTTGGGTGTTTGTTGAATAAAAGATGTTTATTAAGGTTTCTTTTTCAGCGAATCAGAATCAAAGCAGCACCTCAGTTCTCTGTCATTTTGATTTAGTCACTGGAGGCAGATATTTAAAGACTCTCAAGCAGAATTGATAGCTGCCCTAAATCTAAAAACTGCTACCGTGGGAGTATGTAGCCTATCAGTCAGGGATTTTTGTTGAGACATAACTCATCTACACCAGAAGTGACAAGTGTACTACACTGGAATAAAGCATGGACTTGATAACAAAAATAATGCCAACCTCTTGTGGAAGCGTGCTGTACATCAAGTAAAAGGGACCAGAGAGCAACGTGGACTCTCTTCCCAAGCTGTGACTTGTCCCTCATACCTCTGTGTCCTTCCAGTGTTTACCTCTAAAACCCAGAGCTGTCTGCAGCGTTCAGTGTTGACGTTGAGCACAAAAGGCATCCTAATCCCGGGCTGAATATGCATGACGCGCCGTGCAGTGCTGTGGGTGCTCTCGGTTTAATAGTTTCAGCACCGCGTTAGTGAACAGCGCCATACGCCCCTGAGACAGACCAAGGCTCAGCTGCAGCTGGTTCCGAGCTGCTCTTTGACGGCGCCCGGTGCAGTTTGACAGGCCGAGACGGAGAACGACCCTTTTATCTGTAATCAAATCATCTGCCCCGAGGTTGCAAATGAATGAGGTTTCCTTTCCCCTGACTATACCAAGAACTTGTAAAAGCATGACCCTTTTACTTTGATGCTCTCAAAAGGAAAAGAGAGAGAGAGAGGTGAAGAGAGGGATGAGATTGACCAGAGGACATGATAGGGAGAGAGAGATTGACACAAACATGTTGTCGGTGGTGGCTCATCTGTAGATATATTTAAACCATACACAATGGCACACACCTCAAAAAAATAATTAATCCCTCTTGCCTCTGGTAGCCCGACAGCAACAACAAAAAAGAGAAGAAAACAGAAACTGAAAAGAAAGAAATTGGAGAGATGGACGTCCCCTGTATGTGTGTGTGTGTGTGTGTGTGTGTGAGGGGCACTTCAATTCGGAGTTACTCAAGCGCAGCGTGGACAGAAGTGATCCCCCCTATCCCAGACCCAAGCACGCGGACATGGGACTGCATATTATAAGGTACAGCACAGAGGAATGCGGTCCGATGCAGCCCCCAAAAAGAGAGAAAGACACACACAGAGAGAGATAGTGAGGAGGAGAAAGAGAGAGGAGGGACTCACACTGTGTGTGTGTGTGTGTGTGTGTGTTGTGTGTGTGTGTGTGTGTGTGTGTGTGTGTGTGTGTGTGTGTGTGTGTGTGTGTGTGTGTGTGTGTGTTGTGCTGTGTTTATCCTTCTGAATCTGAGCCACTTCAGTCTGCCTGCGCTGGAGCCCCGATAATAACTGCTCTGGATGGATTTACGTCTCTCCCACCTCGCAACCAGGAATAATTTCATTCAAGAGACAGGTGATTTTAAGTCTGGTGTCAATCAATAAAGACCAGAGGGGAAGAAAGAAAAGGAGGGTCGATTTTTCCCCCCACAATTTTGTTTCTTCAATGTGCGTGAAGCAAAGGTGCACCTGCGAGAGTGGGAACCCCAATCTGGGTGCTGCTGCTGCTGGTTGAGGCTACATACACTTTACAGGCTGGACCAGTGGACTGAGAGAGACAGAGAGAGAGACAGAGAGAGAGAGAGAGAGAGAGAGAGAGAGAGAGAGAGAGAGAGAGAGAGAGAGA